>NW_026290195.1:20000-61130 GCF_023373465.1 Oncorhynchus keta | reverse complement strand
TGATATACTATCTAGACATGTTGACACCTAATATACTATCTAGACATACAGGACATGTTGACACCTAATATACTATCTAGACATACAGGACATGTTGACACCTAATATACTATCTAGACATGTTGAAACCTAATATACTATCTAGACATACAGGACGTGTTGAAACCTAATATACTATCTAGACATACAGGACATGAATGTCTCAATAGTATCTATCTAGACCCCCCCGGGGGTTCACATTGAGTTTTTTCCCCCTAGCACCACACAAATGACCAACTTATCAAGCTTTGATTATTTGAACTGGCTGTGTAGTGCTAGGGGGAAACCTGTAAAGGTGTACACAGAGGGGGCCCCAGGACCGAGTTTGTGAAACCCTGGGTTAGAGGACAACATGTAGGAGACCAGAGAGATACATTTTGAAGTGTTGCGTTGTGGTGAAAGTGGGTCTCTAACTTGGGAAGTGTAACAGAACCCCTCACCAATGTTATCAGAATGACGTTGTCCACCTTTACTGGTCCGCTTGTCTTTCTGGCTGATCTCTCTCTCTCTCTCTCCCTTCCTTCCTTCCTTCCTTCCTTCCTTCCTTCCTTCCTTCCTTCCTTCCTTCCTTCCTTCCTTCCTTCCTTCCTTCCTTCCTTCCTTCCTTCCCTCCCTCCCCTCCCTCCCCTTCCTCCCTCCCTCCCTCCCTCCCTTCCTCCCCTCCCTCCCTCCCTCCCTCCCTCCCCTTCCTTCCTCCCCTCCCTCCCTCCCTCCCTCCCTCCCTCCCTCCCCCCCTCCCTTCCTCCCCTCCCTCCCTTCCTCCCCTCCCTTCCTCCCCTCCCTCCCAGGAGCTGAACACTAACTTCCGTCAGATCATCTTCCCGGAGGCTCTACGCTGCATGTTGAAGGGCGAGACCACCCTGGAGACCATGCTGTCGGAGCTGGACCTCTTAGTGGAGCAGTGTGCAGACGGGGTCTCCCTGCAGGGGCTGGCCGACGCCCTGCACACACACCTCCGCAGCGCCGCCATGGGCCTGGAGCACGAGGTGGACACACAGTGTCTCCACATCACCAGGTTAGAACAGAGGAACAGACACTGTCTCCACATCACCAGGTTAGAACAGACACTGTCTCCACATCACCAGGTTAGAACAGACACTGTCTCCACATCACCAGGTTAGAACAGACACTGTCTCCACATCACCAGGTTAGAACAGACACTGTCTCCACATCACCAGGTTAGAACAGACACTGTCTCCACATCACCAGGTTAGAACAGACACTGTCTCCACATCACCAGGTTAGAACAGACACTGTCTCCACATCACCAGGTTAGAACAGACACTGTCTCCACATCACCAGGTTAGAACAGACACTGTCTCCACATCACCAGGTTAGAACAGACACTGTCTCCACATCACCAGGTTAGAACAGACACTGTCTCCACATCACCAGGTTAGAACAGACACTGTCTCCACATCACCAGGTTAGAACAGACACTGTCTCCACATCACCAGGTTAGAACAGACACTGTCTCCACATCACCAGGTTAGAACAGACACTGTCTCCACATCACCAGGTTAGAACAGACACTGTCTCCACATCACCAGGTTAGAACAGGGGAACAGACAGGCAGTAGGGTTCGTGTTAATTGGTTATGTTATATTGCAGGATGTTGTGGGCCCAGTACTGGGAACAGACAGGCAGTAGGGTTCATGTTAATTGGTTATGTTATATTTCAGGATGTTGTGGGCCCAGTACTGGGAACAGACAGGCAGTAGGGTTCGTGTTAATTGGTTATGTTATATTTCAGGATGTTGTGGGCCCAGTACTGGGAACAGACAGGCAGTAGGGTTCGTGTTAATTGGTTATGTTATATTTCAGGATGTTGTGGGCCCAGTACTGGGAACAGACAGGCAGTAGGGTTCGTGTTAATTGGTTATATTTCAGGATGTTGTGGGCCCAGTACTGGGAACAGACAGGCAGTAGGGTTCGTGTTAATTGGTTATGTTATATTGCAGGATGTTGTGGGCCCAGTACTGGGAACAGACAGGCAGTAGGGTTCATGTTAATTGGTTATGTTATATTTCAGGATGTTGTGGGCCCAGTACTGGGAACAGACAGGCAGTAGGGTTCGTGTTATATTGGTTATACTGGGAACAGACAGGCAGTAGGGTTCGTGTTATATATTCAGGATGTTGTGGGCCCAGTACTGGGAACAGACAGGCAGTAGGGTTCGTGTTAATTGGTTATATTATATTTCAGGATGTTGTGGGCCCAGTACTGGGAACAGACAGGCAGTAGGGTTCGTGTTAATTGGTTATGTTATATTTCAGGATGTTGAGGGCCCAGTACTGGGAACAGACAGGCAGTAGGGTTCGTGTTAATTGGTTATATTTCAGGATGTTGTGGGCCCAGTACTGGGAACAGACAGGCAGTAGGGTTCGTGTTAATTGGTTATGTTATATTTCAGGATGTTGTGGGCCCAGTACTGGGAACAGACAGGCAGTAGGGTTCGTGTTAATTGGTTATATTTCAGGATGTTGTGGGCCCAGTACTGGGAACAGACAGGCAGTAGGGTTCGTGTTAATTGGTTATGTTATATTGCAGGATGTTGTGGGCCCAGTACTGGGAACAGACAGGCAGTAGGGTTCGTGTTAATTGGTTATATTTCAGGATGTTGTGGGCCCAGTACTGGGAACAGACAGGCAGTAGGGTTCGTGTTAATTGGTTATGTTATATTGCAGGATGTTGTGGGCCCAGTACTGGGAACAGACAGGCAGTAGGGTTCGTGTTAATTGGTTATGTTATATTGCAGGATGTTGTGGGCCCAGTACTGGGAACAGACAGGCAGTAGGGTTCGTGTTAATTGGTTATGTTATATTTCAGGATGTTGTGGGCCCAGTACTGGGAACAGACAGGCAGTAGGGTTCGTGTTAATTGGTTATGTTATATTTCAGGATGTTGTGGGCCCAGTACTGGGAACAGACAGGCAGTAGGGTTCGTGTTAATTGGTTATGTTACATTGCAGGATGTTGCGGGCCCAGTACTGCCAGCTGATGCAGCCTCCAGGGGCCAGTATGGACACCGTGGGACAGGACTCTCCTAAGATGGGACAGGTTAATTGGTTATATTTCAGGTCAGATGCTGCTGGTGGCCTTCGATGGCATGTTTGCTCAGCTGGAGACCGCCTTCGGGCAGCTCACAGAGAAGGTAACACACCTACTTCCTCAATGTCCTCACTCTTTCTCAATCTCTTTCCTCTCTCAGCCTCTCTTTCTCAATCTCTTTCCCCTCTCTCACCCTCTCTCTTTCTCAATCTCTTTCCCCTCTCTCAGCCTCTCTTTCTCAATCTCTTTCCCCAGTCTCTCACCCTCTCTCTTTCTCAATCTCTTTCCCCTCTCTCACCCTCTCTCTTTCTCAATCTCTTTCCTCTCTCACCCCTCTCTCTTTCTCAATCTCTTTCCCTCTCAGCCTCTCCCTCTCTCTTTCCCCCTCTCAATCTCTTTCTCTCTCACCCTCTCTCTTTCTCAATCTCTTTCCTCTCTCACCCTCTCTCTTTCTCAATCTCTTTCCCCTCTCACCCTCTCTCTTTCTCAATCTCTTTCCTCTCACCCTCTCTCTTTCTCAAGCTCTTTCTCAATCTCTTTCTCAAGCTCTTTCTCAATCTCTTTCCTCTCTCAGCCTCTCTCTTTCTCAATCTCTTTCCTCTCTCACCCTCTCTCTTTCTCAATCTCTTTCCCCTCTCTCAGCCTCTCTCTTTCTCAATCTCTTTCCCCTCTCTCAGCCTCTCTCTTTCTCAATCTCTTTCCCCTCTCTCAGCCCTCTCTCTTTCTCAATCTCTTTCCCCTCTCACCCTCTCTCTTTCTCAATCTCTTTCCCATCTCTCAGCCTCTCTCTTTCTCAATCTCTTTCCCCTCTCAGCCTCTCTCTTTCTCAATCTCTTTCCCCTCCCTCAGCCTTCTCTTTCTCCAATTCCATTTGTTTGTCACTTTTATCTCAGGCTATTCCTCTTCTCACTCCCTTTCTCGATCTCTTCCCCTCTCATTCCATTTGTTTGTCTTTTATCTCAATTCCTTTCTTCTCCCCTCCCGTCTCTCACCCTCTTCTCCACATTCCATTTGTTTGTCAATCTCTTTCCTTTCTTCTCAGCCTCCTCTTTCTCAATGTTATTCCTCTTCACTCCACATTCCATTTGTTTGTCACTTTTATCTCAGGCTTTCCTCTCTCACCCTCCCTCTTTCTCAATCTCTTTCCCCTCTCTCTTTCTCAATCTCTTTCCCCTCTCTCAGCCTCCCGTCTCTTTCTCAATCTTATTCCTCTTCACTCACATTCCATTTGTTTGTCAATCTCAGGCTTTCCCCTTCTTCTCAGCCTCCTCTCTCTCAATGTTATTCCTCTTCACTCCAGCCATTTGTTTGTCACTCATCTCAGGCTATTCTTTCCCCTCTCTCTTTTATTCCTCTTCTCTTTTTGTTTGTCAATCTCACTATTTCCTCTTAAACTCATCTTTGTCTTGTTATTCCTCTTCACTCCCATTCCATTTGTTTGTCACTTTTATCTCAGGCTATTCCTTTCTTCTCACTCCCTCCCTCTCTTAACGATGTTATTCCTCTTCACTCCACATTCCATTTGTTTGTCACTTTTATCTCAGGCTATTCCTTTCTTCTCACTCCCTCCCTTCTCTCAACGATGTTATTCCTCTTCACTCCACATTCCATTTGTTTGTCACTTTTATCTCAGGCTATTCCTTTCTTCTCACACCCTCCCGTCTCTCATCAATGTTATTTCCTCTCCTCTCTAGATGATTTCCATGGAGGTGCCGCCGGCGTGGCGGAAGGTGGATGTGATGCGTGAGGCGCGGGCGGCCCAGGTCCATTTCTTCCACAGCGGTCCTCACAGACATGTTCTGGAGGAGATCTTCTTCCTCAAGAGACTCCAAACCATCAGGGAGTTTTTCAGGCTGTGTGGATCCTTCGCTCAGACACTCTCTGGTGAGAATACTGATGGCTTTATAGTCTCTCTGTGTGGATCCTTCACTCAGACACTCTCTGGTGAGAATACTGATGGCTTTATAGTCTCTCTGTGTGGATCCTTCGCTCAGACACTCTCTGGTGAGAATACTGATGGCTTTATAGTCTCTCTGTGTGGATCCTTCGCTCAGACACTCTCTGGTGAGAACACTGACTTTATAGTCTCTCTGTGTGGATCCTTCGCTCAGACACTGGTGAGAATACTGATGGCTTTATAGTCTCTCTGTGTGGATCCTTCACTCAGACACTCTGGTGAGAATACTGATGGCTTTATAGTCTCTCTGTGTGGATCCTTCGCTCAGACACTCTCTGGTGAGAATACTGACTTTATAGTCTCTCTGTGTGGATCCTTCACTCAGACACTCTCTGGTGAGAACACTGACTTTATAGTCTCTCTGTGTGGATCCTTCGGTCAGACACTCTCTGGTGAGAATACTGATGGCTTTATAGTCTCTCTGTGTGGATCCTTCGCTCAGACACTCTGGTGAGAATACTGATGGCTTTATAGTCTCTCTGTGTGGATCCTTCACTCAGACACTCTGGTGAGAATACTGATGGCTTTATAGTCTCTCTGTGTGGATCCTTCACTCAGACACTCTCTGGTGAGAATACTGATGGCTTTATAGTCTCTCTGTGTGGATCCTTCACTCAGACACTCTCAGACACTGAGAGTGTAGACACTCTCTGGTGAGAATACTGAGGTGTGGATCCTAGTGGTTAGAATACTGATGGCTTTATAGGTGGCCTTCACTCAGACATTCTCTGGTGAGGGTGGATCCTTCACTCAGACACTCTCTGGTCTGTTGAGAATACTGATTTTATAGTCTCTCTGTGTGGATCCTTCAGACACTCTCTGGTGAGAATACTGATGGCTTTATAGTCTCTCTGTGCCTTCACTCAGGGTGAGAATAGACACTTAGAGTGTAGAGGCGGAGAATACAGGGTAGCCTAGTGGTTAGAGTGTAGAGGCGGCAGGGTAGCCTAGTGGTTAGAGTGTAGAGGCGGCAGGGTAGCCAAGTGGTTAGAGTGTAGAGGTGGCAGGGTAGCCTAGTGGTTAGAGTGTAGAGGCGGCAGGGTAGCCTGGTGGTTAGAGTGCCAGGTGGTTAGGTGTAGAGGCGGCAGGGTAGCCTAGTGGTTAGAGTGCAGAGGCGGCAGGGTAGCCAAGTGGTTAGAGTGTAGAGGCGGCAGCGTAGCCTGGTGGTTAGAGTGTAGAGGCGGCAGGGTAGCCTGGTGGTTAGAGTGTAGAGGCGGCAGGGTAGCCTGGTGGTTAGAGTGTAGAGGCGGCAGGGTAGCCTGGTGGTTAGAGTGTAGAGGCGGCAGGGTAGCCTAGTGGTTAGAGTGTAGGTGGCGGCAGGGTAGCCTAGTGGTTAGAGCGTTGGACTAGTAACCGAAAGGTTGCAAGTTCAAATCCCCCAGCTGACAAGGTACAAATCTGTCGTTCTGCCCCTGAACAGGCAGTTAACCCACTGTTCCTCGGCCGTCATTGAAAATAAGAATTTGTTCTTAACTGACTTGCCTAGTTAAATAAAGGTCAAAATAAATCAAAACAGATACTTATCAGGATATTATTATTGACAATATATCGTACCGTTTTGACGATTGCTAGTTGACTGTTCCTGCTCCAGAACTCCAGGATGTTCTCTCAGCTTGTTCTCCAACTGTCTAAAATGGAGCCAGTTGGTTTTCAGCACCGCTATCTCCATGGCTTCTGTCTCCATGGCTTCTGTCTCCGCGGCTTCTGTCTCCGCGGCTTCTGTCTCCACGGCTTCTGTCTCCACGGCTTCTGTCTCCGCGGCTTCTGTCTCCGCGGCTTCTGTCTCCGCGGCTTCTGTCTCCGCGGCTTCTGTCTCCGCGGCTTCTGTCTCCGCGGCTTCTGTCTCCACGGCTTCTGTCTCCACGGCTTCTGTCTCCACGGCTTCTGTCTCCGCGGCTTCTGTCTCCGCGCTTCTGTCTCCACGGCTTCTGTCTCCGCGGCTTCTGTCTCCGCGGCTTCTGTCTCCGCGGCTTCTGTCTCCGCGGCTTCTGTCTCCGCGGCTTCTGTCTCCGCGGCTTCTGTCTCCGCGGCTTCTGTCTCCGCGGCTTCTGTCTCCGCGGCTTCTGTCTCCGCGGCTTCTGTCTCCGCGGCTTCTGTCTCCGCGGCTTCTGTCTCCGCGGCTTCTGTCTCCGCGGCTTCTGTCTCCGCGGCTTCTGTCTCCGCGGCTTCTGTCTCCGCGGCTTCTGTCTCCGCGGCTTCTGTCTCCGCGGCTTCTGTCTCCGCGGCTTCTGTCTCCGCGGCTTCTGTCTCCATGGCTTCTGTCTCCGCGGCTTCTGTCTCCGCGGCTTCTGTCTCCGCGGCTTCTGTCTCCGGGCTTCTGTCTCCGCGGCTTCTGTTTCCGCGGCTTCTGTCTCCATGGCTTCTGTCTCCGCGGCTTCTGTCTCCATGGCTTCTGTTTCCGCGGCTTCTGTCTCCATGGCTTCTGTTTCCGCGGCTTCTGTCTCCATGGCTTCTGTTTCCGCGGCTTCTGTCTCCATGGCTTCTGTTTCGCGGCTTCTGTCTCCAAGACGGCTTCTGTCTCCACGGCTTCTGTCTCCGCGGCTTCTGTCTCCAGACGGCTTCTGTCTCCGCGGCTTCTGTCTCCGCGGCTTCTGTCTCTATGGCTTCTGTCTCCGCGGCTTCTGTCTCCCGCGGCTTCTGTCTCCGCGGCTTCTGTCTCCGCGGCTTCTGTCTCCGCGGCTTCTGTCTCCGCGGCTTCTGTCTCCAGCGGCTTCTGTCTCCATGCGGCTTCTGTCTCCGCGGCTTCTGTCTCCGCGGCTTCTGTTCCAGCGGCTTCTGTCTCCGCGGCTTCTGTCTCCGCGGCTTCTGTCTCCGCAGGCTTCTGTCTCCGCGGCTTCTGTCTCCGCGGCTTCTGTCTCCGCGGCTTCTGTCTCCGCGGCTTCTGTCTCCCTCCGCGGCTTCTGTCTCCGCGGCTTCTGTCTCCGCGGCTTCTGTCTCCGCGGCTTCTGTCTCCGCGGCTTCTGTCTCCCGGCTTCTGTCTCAAGGCTTCTGTCTCAGAGGCTTCTGTCTCCGCGGCTTCTGTCTCCGCTGGCTTCTGTCTCCGCGGCTTCTGTCTCCGCGGCTTCTGTCTCCGCGGCTTCTGTCTCCGCGGCTTCTGTCTCCGCGGCTTCTGTCTCCGCGGCTTCTGTCTCCGCGGCTTCTGTCTCCGCGGCTTCTGTCTCCGCGGCTGACCTAATCTTGTTTTCTCTCGTCTCTCTGCAGCAGACGTTTAGTGAGCAGTATGTTTGGAACATCGAATCACAATAGAAATCTCTATGGAATAGTAATCCATAAAGACTCGTAGGAATCTAAATACATATCGTATCTCCACCTATGTATCATCATAATATTGTATCGCGGGTCCCTGGCAATTCCCAGCCTTATGAAACGGTATCTGAAACATTATATATATAGTGTCGTTTGACCCCCTCTCTCTCCCCCTCCCTCCCTCCCTCCCAGGTGACGTGCCCCCAGTGTCTGAGGACCCTCCTCCCTCCAACGGCCCAGTAGTGGGTCTGGGGGTGGGGGTCTAACCAGGTCCCGTGTTCCGGGCGGCGGCCGGTGGTAGTGAGCGAGGAGCAGATGACCCGGCCCATCAAGGCGTTCACAGCGGAGTTTGTCCGTCAGATGCTGATTGGTCTTCCCACCCAGACCCTGGGTCTGTCTCTCTGCAGCACTCTGTCCGCCCTGGGTCTGGATCTCACCGCGCAGGTGGAGGCCAAGGACCTGTCCGACGGCAAGGTGGGAAGGAGGCCGTGTTTACGGACCTGATCCATCAAAACGTTATGTCGTCTTCATACATGTTTAGTGCTGATTTTAAACGTGTGGTTGTTAATTGTCCAGGTGTCGCTGGATGAGTTGTGTAAGCAGACGGTGGTGCAGGGTCTGGGCGCAGGCCGTATGTCTCAGCTGCTACTGAACAGAGGCACGGTGCTGGCGTCCTCCTACGACACGGCCTGGAAGAAACTGGACCTGCTCAGACGCCTGGAGACCAGCCTGGACGCTGCCAAGGTCTCCCTGCAACGCACCCAGCTACACATCACCATGTTCCAGGTGAGAGGAGGGGTGGGGGTTAACCATGTCCTGTCTCTGTGTGTCCCAGTGTGAGAGGAGGGGGGTGGGGGTTAACCATGTCCTGTCTCTGTGTGTCCCAGTGTGAGAGGAGGGGTGGGGGGGGTTAACCATGTCCTGTCTCTGTGTGTCCCAGTGTGAGAGGAGGGGTGGGGGGTTAACCATGTCCTGTCTCTGTGTGAGAGGAGGGGGTGGGGTTAACCCTGTCCTGTCTCTGTGTGAGAGGAGGGGGGGGGGGTTAACCCTGTCCTGTCTCTGTGTGAGAGGGGGGGTGGGGGGTTAACCCTGTCCTGTCTCTGTGTGAGAGGAGGGGTGGGGGGGGTTAACCCTGTCCTGTCTCTGTGTGAGAGGAGGGGTGGGGGGGGTTAACCCTGTCCTGTCTCTGTGTGAGAGGAGGGGTGGGGGTTAACCCTGTCCTGTCTCTGTGTGAGAGGAGGGATATATATATATATATATACACACACGAGTATATGGACACCCATTAGAATGTGTGGATTCGGCTATTTAAGCCACAAAGTGTTGCTGACAGGTGTATAAAATCAAGCACACCGCCATGCAATCTCCATAGACAAGCGTTGGCAATAGAATGGCCCGTACTGAAGAACTCAGTGACTCAACGTGGCACCGTCATAGGATGCCACCTTTCCAACAAGTCAGCTGGTCAAACTTCTGCCCAGCGAGAGCTGCCCCCGGTCAACTGTGAGTGCTGTTATTGTGAAGTGGAAACCTCTAGGAGCAACAACGGCCCAGTCGCGAAGTGGTAGGCCACACAAGCTCCCAGAACAGGACCGCAGAGTACTGAAGCGTGTAGCTCTTAAGAATCGTCAGTCCTCGGTTGCAACACTCACTGCTGAGTTCCCAACTGCCTTCTGGAAGCAACGTCGGCACAAGAACTGTTCGTCGAGCTTCATGAAATGGGTTTTTCCATGGCAGAGCAGCCGCACAGCAAGCCTAAGATCACCATGCGTAATGCCAAGCGTCTAGGCTGGAGTGATGTGAAGCACGCCACCTCTGGACTCTGGAGCAGTGGAAAGGTTTTCTCTGGAGGGATGAATCACGCTTCACCATCTGTCAGCCCGATGGACGAATCTGGGTTTGGCGGATGCCAGGAGAACGCTACCTGCCCCAATGCATAGTGACAACTGTAAAGTTTGGTGGAGGAGGAATAATGGGCTGGGGCTGTTTTTCATGGTTCAGGTCCCTTAGTTCCAGTGAAGGGAAATCTTAACTCTACAGCATACAATGACATTCTAGAAGATTCTGTGCTTCCAACTTTGTGGCAACAGTTTGGGGAAGTCCCTTTCCTGTTTCAGCATGACAAATCCCCCGTGCACAAAGCCAGGTCCATACAGAAATTGTTTTTCGAGCTCAGTCTGGAAGATCTTGACTGGCCTGCACAGAGCCCTGACCTCAACCCCATCGGACACCTCTGGGATGAATTGGAACGCTGACTGTGAGCCAGGCCTAATGCCTCCAACATCAGTGCCCGACCTCCCTAAGGCTCTTGTGGCTGAATGGAAACAAGTCCCAGAAGAGTGGGGGCAGCAATGTTCCAACATCTAGTGGAAAGCCTTCCCAGAAGAGTGGGGGCTGTTATAGCAGCAATGTTCCAACATCTAGTGGAAAGCCTTCCTCGAAGAGTTGGGGGCTGTTATAGCAACAATGTTCCAACATCTAGTGGAAAGCCTTCCTAGAAGAGTGGAGGCTGTTATAGCAGCAATGTTCCAACATCTAGTGGAAAGCCTTCCCAGAAGAGTGGAGGCTGTTATAGCAGCAAAGGGGGGACCAACTCCGTATTAATGCCTGTGATTTTGGAATGAGACGTTTTGACGATCAGGTGTCCACATACTGTTGGTCATGGAGAGTACATGGTTCTGTCACAGGAGATAATGTGTTATCACATTTCATAACGGTTTTAAAACCATTACCTTCACTCCAGATTGCTGTATCAGCCAGTAGACCGTTCTAGAACAAGTATATATCAAGTTTATATCGTCATGACAACGTATATACAGTATGTGCTCAATCTACAGTGTACCAAATTATTCAACCAAGTACCATCTCGTAATGCGTCCCTTTGTGTCTGAGGCACGGGCCCTTGTTGCCGTTCTCTGCACTCTCTCTGGGTAGCAGAGTTGCACGTTTTTGTTTTTACAGCTAGCTAGCTACTTCACATGCTGATATTGACTTTGGTATTATTCTGTGTAGCTACGTTTGCTAGCTGGCCAACCCCAGAGAGAGCATTGTATTGTGGGTTTTGTAGTCGACTTGAGCTGAAAACAGATTTTCACATGTTGCTACCAACCTTGTTAAGACGACAAAAAATGAAATATTAATTCACAAAAATAAATATTGTTAATCTTAGAGCTTCAAGATTTTCACATGTGTTATTCCTTCAACACTTGAGCTGCAACAGATTTTCACTGTTGCTACGACGACAAAATTAAAATATTCCTTCACAAAAAAAACATTGTTTTCACGTATCAGTGTTATTTAACACTGTTAATCATAGGAAGTAGTGTTTTTGGGATGGATTTAACCTTTAACCCCGTCCTCTGTCTGTGTTCCAGTGGCAGCATGAGGACGTGCTCGGCCCTAGGACCCAGCCGATGAGTGTGAGCCCTCCTCCTCGCTCCATCATCCTCAGTAGCATGAAGAAGAAGCTTTACAAACTCAGCCAGGACGAGGCGGCCATCGCTGCTGTCCAGGTCAGTCATCACCAATTATCATTTATGTTTTTTATTTCACCTTATTTAACTTGGCAAGTCAGTTGAGAACAAATCATTTTTTACAATGACGGCCGAGGAACAGTGGGGTTAACTGCCTTGTTCAGGGGGCAGAATGACAGATTTTTACCTTGTCAGCTCGGGGATTCGATCCAGCAACCTTCAGTTACTTGCCCAACGGCTACCTGACCAACCACTAGGCTACCTGCTGACCAATCTGGCAACCTCTAACCACTAGACCTGCCTCCTCTAGGCTAACTAACCTTGATAGCTAACTAGACCGTTACTCTTAGCTACTCCTGTAAATAAAATGCTCTCTTTTCTCTCTGGTCTGAGTCCTTTAATGACTGTGTGTCTGTGTTTTTTTAATTGATCTGTCCTCTCCTGCAGGAGAAGCTGGCATCACTAGAGGGCAGTATAGAGCAGCGTCTGAAGTGGGCCGGAGGGGGCTGTGCCCTGGCTCCAGTGCTCCAGGACTTTGATCTGACCATCGCAGAGCGCCGCCCTCGTGGCCCGGGAGAGCCAGCTGCGTACCAGCCAGGTACACCACCCACGCTGCCCACCTTCTGGGTTTACGTCTCCACCTTCTGGGTTTACGTCCACCTTTCCTGGGTTTATGTCCACCTTCTGGGTTTACGTCCACCTCCACCTTCTGGGTTTACGTCTCCACCTTCCTGGGTTTATGTCTCCACCTTCTGGGTTTACTCTCACACTTTCCCACCTTCTGGGTTTACGTCTCCACCTTTCCTGGGTTTATGTCTCCACCTTCTGGGTTTACGTCCCACCTTCTGGGTTTACGTCTCCACCTTCTGGGTTTACCTTTCCTGGGTTTACGCTTCCTGGGTTTACGCCTCCACCTTCTGGGTTTACGCGTTCCACCTTTCCTGGGTTTACGTCTCCACCTTTCTGGGTTTACGTCTCCACCTTCTGGGTTTACGTCTCCACCTTCTGGGTTTACGTCTCCACCTTCCTGGGTTTACGTCTCCACCTTTCCTGGGTTTACGTCTCCACCTTCTGGGTTTACGTCTCCACCTTCTGGGTTTACGTCTCACACCTTCTGGGTCTCCACCTTTCCTGGGTTTACGTCTCCACCTTCTGGGTTTACTCCTGGGTTTACGTCTCCACCTTCCTGGGTTTACGTCTCACCTTTCCTGGGTTTACGTCTCCACCTTCTGGGTTTACGTCTCCACCTTCTGGGTCGTCTCCACCTTCTGGGTTTACCTTCTGGTTTACGCTCCACCTTTCCTGGGTTTACGTCTCCTTCTTCTCTGGGTTTACGTCTCCACCTTTCTGGGTCTCCCACCTTCTGGGTTTACGTCTCACACCTTCTGGGGTTACGTCTCCACCTTTCTGGGTTTACGCTGGGTTTACGTCCACCTTTCCTGGGCTTACGCCTTTCCTGGGTTTACGCTCCACCTTTCCTGGGTTTCCACGTCTCCACCTTCTGGGTTTACGGGGTTTACGTCTCCACCTTCTGGGTTTACGCCTCCACCTTCTGGGTTTACGTCTCCACCTTCTGGGTTTACGTCTCCACCTTCCTGGGGTTACGTCTCCACCTTCTGGGTTTACGTCTCCACCTTCTGGGTTTACGTCCCCACCTTCCTGGGTTTACGTCTCCACCTTTCTGGGTTTACGTCTCCACCTTCTGGGTTTACGTCTCCACCTTCTGGGTTTACGTCTCCACCTTTCCTGGGTTTACGTCTCCACCTTCTGGGTTTACGTCTCCACCTTCTGGGTTTACGTCTCCACCTTTCCTGGGTTTACGTCTCCACCTTCTGGGTTTACGTCTCCACCTTCTGGGTTTACGTCTCCACCTTTTCTGGGTTTACGTCTCCACCTTCTGGGTTTACGCTCCACCTTTCGTCTCCACCTTCTGGGTTTACGTCTCCACCTTTCTGGGTTTACGTCTCCACCTTCTGGGTTTACCTTTCCTGGGTTTACTCCACCTTCTGGGTTTACGTCTCCACCTTCCTGGGTTTACGTCTCCACCTTCTGGGTTTACGTCTCCACCTTCTGGGTTTACGTCTCCACCTTTTCCTGGGTTTACGTCTCCACCTTCTGGGTTTACGTCTCCACCTTCTGGGTTTACGTCTCACCTTCTGGGTTTACGTCTCCACCTTTCCTGGGTTTACGTCTCCACCTTTCTGGGTTTACGTCTCCACCTTCTGGGTCTCCACCTTCTGGGTTTACGTCTCCACCTTTCCTGGGTTTACGTCTCCACCTTTCCTGGGTTTACGTCCCACCTTCCTGGGTTTTTCACGTCTCCACCTTTCCTGGGTTTACGTCTCCACCTTTCCTGGGTTTACGTCTCCACCTTTCCTGGGTTTACGTCTCCACCTTCCTGGGTTTACGTCTCCACCTTCTGGGTTTCACGTCTCCACCTTTCTGGGTTTACGTCCCACCTTTCCTGGGTTTACGTCTCCACCTTCTGGGTTTACGTCTCCACCTTCTGGGTTTACGTCTCCACCTTCTGGGTTTACGTCTCCACCTAGTATATTCTTTCGATTTAGTTTATTGTAGCAAAAACAAAATCTTTCATTTTAGTTTGTGGCAAAAACCTAAAAGATTGTGTTCTGTCAAGTAAACATGGATTCCCTATTGAGAAACAATATACACTGAACCAAAGTATAAAGGCAACATGTAAAGTGTTTCATGAGCTGAAATAAAAGATCCCAGAAATGTTCCATACGCACAAAAAGCTTATTTCTCTCAAATGTTGTGCACAAATTAGTTTACATCCCTGTTAGTGAGCGTTTATCCTTTATCCATCCACCTGACAGGTGTGGAATATCAAGAAGCCGATTAAACAGCATGATCATTTCACAGGTGCACCTTGTGCTGGGGACAATAAAAGGCTGTAGTTTTGTCACACAACACAATGCCACAGATGTCTCAAGTTTTGAGGGTGCGTGCAATTGGCATACTGACTGCAGGAATGTTGCCAGATAATGTTAGCTAATTTCTCTACCGTAAGCTGCCGCAACGTTGTTCTAAAGAATTTGGCAGTATGTCCAACCGGCCTCAACCACAGACCATGTGTATGGTGTCGTGTGGGCAAGCGGTTTGCTGATGTGAACAGAGTGCCCCATGGTGATGGTGGGGTTATGGTATGGGCAGGCATAAGCTACGGACAATGAACACAATGGCATTTTATCGATGGCAATTTGAATGCACGGAGATACCGTGATGAGATCCTGAGGCCCATTGTCGTGCCATTCATCCACCGCCATCATCGTTTCATTACGACAATGCAGATTCCATGTTGCAAGGATCTGAACACAATTCCTGCAAGCTGAAAATGTTCTTCCATGGCCTGCATACTCACCAGACATGTCACCCATTGAGCATGTTTGGGATGCTCTGGATCGACGTGTTTATGACAGTGTGTTCCAATATCCAGCAACTTTGAACAGCAGTGGGACAACGTTCCACAATCAACAGCCTGATCAACTCTATGTGAAGGAGATGTGTTGCGCTGCCTGAGGAAAACGGTCACACCAGATACTGATCCACGCCCCTACCTTTTTTCCCTTTTTTTTTTTTTAAGGTATCTGTGACCAACCGATGCATATCTGTATTCCCAGTCATGTGAAATTCATAGATTAGGACCTAATGAATTTATTTCAATAGACTGATTTCCTTATATGAACTGTAACGCACTAAAACATTTAGAAATTGTTGCATGTTCATTTATATTTGTTCAGTATAGAATTGCAGGGGGGTTAAAATACAAAAGTAATTCAGGGGGAGGACCCACCAGACCCCCCTGCAATATCGTGCACTCCCACTTTTATACAAAGTCAGACCAGAATAAGGCTCTACTACCTATTGTTCCTGCAGTGAGGTACTCAACATCTTCATCGAATGTTTTCATAATTTACCTGAAGAGAATCGCTAACAATCAGTAGTAGCCTACCGGTATGCAAATTAGGGAGTAAATGAACAGCTCTCTCACCGATTCGGTTCACATTAAACATCCCGTTCAAAAAGAGCTGTTTTGTTTTTGAAACAACCAAGTCTAATGTCACAAGTCTACACCGATGAGTCACTTCAGAGGTCACTGACAAGCCTCGACACGGGCTTCCAATCCTAGTTCAATACAAACCAGATATTTAGGTTTTACGTGTCCCGACGCGATACCATGAACATATAAACGACGTTGAATGATTTATGAATAGGAAAAGGGATATTAAAGGATTGAATTATTCAGTCAGTCAGACAACTTTTTGTTATAAAACGAGTCAACGCTTGTTGTTCTGGTCGTCAATCAAAGCACAATTACCAAAGGCCTATTACCCAACACCCTGGTTGCCAAGTCTTATGAAACACACGAGGGGAAATGAGTGAATGTGATGTTAAACAAAGCCTGTGTGTCCGTGTATGCTGCTGATTCACCCTGATGTCAGCCACCACATCCACGAAACTCCTGATGTCAGCCAACACATCCAGGGAAGTCACTGAAACCCTGATGTCAGCCAGCCACCACAGCCAACACATCCAGGGAAGTCACTGAAACCCTGATGTCAGCCAACACATCCAGGGGGAAGTCACTGAAACCCTGATGTCAGCCACCACATCCAGGGAAGTCACTGAAACCCTGATGTCAGCCACCACATCCAGGGAAGTCACTGAAACCCTGATGTCAGCCACCACATCCAGGGAAGTCACTGAAACCCTGATGTCAGCCAACACATCACTGAGATGTCAGCCAACACGCCCAGGGAAGTCACTGAAACCCTGATGATGGGAAGTCACTGAAACCCTGAACACACGTCCAGGGAAGTCACTGAAACCCTGATGTCAGCCACCACATCCAGGGAAGTCACAAACCCTGATGTCAGCCAAGTCACTGAAACCCTGATGTCAGCCAACACATCAGGAAGTCACTGAAACCCTGATGTCAGCCACCACATCCAGGGGAAGTCACCGTCAGCCAACACGCCCAGGGAAGTCACCCCTGATGTCAGCCAACACATCCAGGGGGAAGTCACTGAAACCCTGATGTCAGCCAACACATCCAGGGAAGTCACTGGGAAACCCTGAACAAGGAGTTGCAGTGTGTTTAGGGAGTAGCTGACCAGTAATTAACTGCTCCTGATCCAAGAGATTTATATTTGGGACAAATCATTCCCTGAGCTGGAAGGAATGTGCTTTTCAAATAAATAAACATTTAAAAAATGGATAAAGCAAAACCTCACCGTTCAACGCCTCTCCCTATTTGACCTAAATATTTGTTTGTGTATGTATTGATATGTAGGGTTATGTATCATTTTTAAAAATGTATGGGTTTTGTGCTTGAGCTGTTCTTGTCTGTAATGTTCTGTTTATGTTTCGTGTTTTGTGTGGAACCCAGGAAGAGTAGCTTCTGCTTTCACAACCGCTAAAGGGGATCCTAATGAAACGCCGCAAAACAATAAAAGTGTATTTCAACTCTTCGTTACCATGTAAACGGGACGTGTAAATTCATTCACAGGAGAGACGATGAAGACTCGTATCATGCTCTCCCTCCTCCGTGAGAAAGAAATTTGAGCGCAGCCAACCACAGTCTACAAAAATAACACCCCGGCACCGAGGCGGGGACAGAGAACAGACTGACAAAACGGCAGTGTTTCCTGCCGACGCTCTGTGACTGACAGCCGACTGTCCTATCAACACTAGACGATACATATCGGTCATTCTAGCGGGAGAAGGCTAAACTGACATTTCTGACTAGTGATACATATCGGTCATTCTAGCGGGAGAAGGCTAAACTGACATTTCTGACTAGTGATACATATCGGTCATTCTAGCGGGAGAAGGCTAAACTGACATTTCTGACTAGTGATACATATCGGTCATTCTAGCGGGGAGAAGGCTAAACTGACATTTCTGACTAGTGATACATATCGGTCATTCTAGCGGGAGAAGGCTAAACTGACATTTCTGACTAGTGATACATATCGGTCATTCTAGCGGGAGAAGGCTAAACTGACATTTCTGACTAGTGATACATATCGGTCATTCTAGCGGGAGAAGGCTAAACTGACATTTCTGACTAGTGATACATATCGGTCATTCTAGCGGAGAAGGCTAAACTGACATTTCTGACTAGTGATACATATCGGTCATTCTAGCGGGAGAAGGCTAAACTGACATTTCTGACTAGTGATACATATCGGTCATTCTAGCGGGAGAAGGCTAAACTGACATTTCTGACTAGTGATACATATCGGTCATTCTAGCGGGAGAAGGCTAAACTGACATTTCTGACTAGTGATACATATCGGTCATTCTAGCGGGAGAAGGCTAAACTGACATTTCTGACTAGTGATACATAGCATCGGTCATTCTAGCGGAGAAGCTAAAACTGACATTTCTGACTAGTGATACATATCGGTCATTCTAGCGGAGAAGGCTAAACTGACATTTCTGACTAGTGATACATATCGGTCATTCTAGCGGGAGAAGGCTAAACTGACATTTCTGACTAGTGATACATATCGGTCATTCTAGCGAGGAGGCTAAACTGACATTTCTGACTAGTGATACATATGGTCATTCTAGCGGGAGAAGGCTAAACTGACATTTCTGACTCAGTGATACATATCGGTCATTCTAGCGGAGAAGGCTAAACTGACATTTCTGACGGAGTGATACATATCGGTCATTCTAGCGGGAGAAGGCTAAACGGCATTTCTGACTAGTGATACATATCGGTCATTCTAGCGGGAGAAGGCTAAACTGACATTTCTGACTAGTGATACATATCGGTCATTCTAGCGGGAGAAGGCTAAACTGACATTTCTGACTAGACGATACATATCGGTCATTCTAGCGGGAGAAGGCTAAACTGACATTTCTGACTAGTGATACATATCGGTCATTCTAGCGGGAGAAGGCTAAACTGACATTTCTGACTAGTGATACATATCGGTCATTCTAGCGGGAGAAGGCTAAACTGACATTTCTGACTAGTGATACATATCGGTCATTCTAGCGGGAGAAGGCTAAACTGACATTTCTGACTAGTGATACATATCGGTCATTCTAGCGGGAGAAGGCTAAACTGACATTTCTGACTAGTGATACATATCGGTCATTCTAGCAGGAGAAGGCTAAACTGACATTTCTGACTAGACGATACATATCGGTCATTCTAGCGGGAGAAGGCTAAACTGACATTTCTGACGAGACGATACATATCGGTCATTCTAGCAGGAGAAGGCTAAACTGACATTTCTGACTAGACGATACATATCGGTCATTCTAGCGGGAGAAGGCTAAACTGACATTTCTGACTAGTGATACATATCGGTCATTCTAGCAGGAGAAGGCTAAACTGACATTTCTGACTAGTGATACATATCGGTCATTCTAGCGGGAGAAGGCTAAACTGACATTTCTGACTAGACGATACATATCGGTCATTCTAGCGGGAGAAGGCTAAACTGACATTTCTGACTAGTGATACATATCGGTCATTCTAGCGGGAGAAGGCTAAACTGACATTTCTGACTAGTGATACATATCGGTCATTCTAGCGGGAGAAGGCTAAACTGACATTTCTGACTAGTGATACATATCGGTCATTCTAGCGGGAGAAGGCTAAACTGACATTTCTGACTAGTGATACATATCGGTCATTCTAGCGGGAGAAGGCTAAACTGACATTTCTGACTAGTGATACATATCGGTCATTCTAGCGGGAGAAGGCTAAACTGACATTTCTGACTAATTGATACATATCGGTCATTCTAGCGGGAGAAGGCTAAACGACATTTCTGACTAGTGATACATATCGGTCATTCTAGGAGAAGGCTAAACTGACATTTCTGACTAGTGATACATATCGGTCATTCTAGCGGGAGAAGGCTAAACTGACATTTCTGACGAGACGATACATATCGGTCATTCTAGCGGGAGAAGGCTAAGTGACATTTTCTAACTAGACGATACATATCGGTCATTCTAGCGGGAGAAGGCTAAACTGACATTTCTAACTAGTGATACATATCGGTCATTTGGAGAAGGCTAAACTGACATTTCTGACTAGACGATACATATCGGTCATTCTAGCGGGGAGGAGGCTAAGCTGACATTTCTGACTAGTGATATCGGTCATTCTAGCGAGAAGGCTAAACTGACATTTCTGACTAGGCTTGATACATATCGGTCATTCTAGCGGGAGAAGGCTAAACTGACATTTCTGACTAGACGATACATATCGGTCATTCTTGCGGGAAAAGGCTAAGCAGACATTTCTGACGAGGACGATACATATCGGTCATTCTAGCAGGAGAAGGCTAAACTGACATTTCTGACTAGACGATACATATCGGTCATTCTAGCGGAGAAGACTAAACTGACATTTCTGACGAGACATAGGTCATTCTAGCGGGATAAACACATTTCCTGGCCGAGACATATCGGTCATTCTAGCGGGAGAAGGCTAAACTGACATTTCTGACTAGGTCATTCTAGATACATTTCTGACGAGACATATCGGTCATTCTAGCAGGAGAAGGCTAAACTGACATTTCTGACTATCGTCATTCTAGACACATTTCTGATACATATCGGTCCATTCTAGCGGGAGAAGGCTAAACTGACATTTCTAACTGACTACATATCGTGCGGGAAAGGCTAAACTGACATTTCCTAACTAATTGATACATCGGTCATTCTAGCGGGAGAAAGGCTAAACTGACATTTCTGACTGAGGAACGTACATATCGGTCATTCTAGCGGGAGGAGGCTAAACTGACATTTCTGACTAGTGATACATATCGGTCATTCTAACGGGGAGAAGGCTAAACTGACATTTCTGACTAGACGATACATATCGGTCATTCTAGCGAGAAGGCTAAACTGACATTTCTGACTAGACGATACATATCGGTCATTCTTGCGGGGAAAAAGCTAAACTGACATTTCTGACGAGACGATACATATCGGTCATTCACAACTGAGAGAAGGCTAGACATTTCTGACGAGACATATCGGTCATTCTAGCGGAGCTAAACTGACATTTCTGACGAGACATATCGGTCATTCTAGCGGGGAGAAGGCTATCGGTCATATCGGTCATTCTAGCGGGAGAAGGCTAAAACTGACATTTCTGACTAGACGATACATATCGGTCATTCTAGCAGGAGAAGGCTAAACTGACATTTCTGCATTTCTGACTAGTGATACATATCGGTCATTCTAGCGGGAGAAGGCTAAACTGACATTTCTGACTAGTGATACATATCGGTCATTCTAGCGGGAGAAGGCTAAACTGACATTTCTGACTAGTGATACATATCGGTCATTCTAGCGGGAGAAGGCTAAACTGACATTTCTAACTAGTGATACTGATTCTAGCGGGGAGTGATTTCTGACTAGACGATACATATCGGTCATTCTAGCGGGGAGAAGGCTAAACTGACATTTCTGACTAGTGATACATATCGGTCATTCTAGCGGGAGAAGGCTAAACTGACATTTCTGACTAGTGATACATATCGGTCATTCTAGCGGAGAAGGCTAAACTGACATTTCTGACTAGTGATACATATCGGTCATTCTAGCGGAGAAGGCTAAACTGACATTTCTGACTAGTGATACATATCGGTCATTCTAGCGGGAGAAGGCTAAACTGACATTTCTGACTAGTGATACATATCGGTCATTCTAGCGGGAGAAGGCTAAGCTGACATTTCTGACTACATATCGGTCATTCTATAAATGACATTTCTAACTAGGTCATTCTAGCAGGAGAAGGCTAAACTGACATTTCTAACTAGTGATACATATCGGTCATTCTAGCGGGAGAAGGCTAAACTGACATTTCTGACTAGACGATACATATCGGTCATTCTAGCGGGAGGAGGCTAAACTGACATTTCTGACTAGTGATACATATCGGTCATTCTAGCGGGAGAAGGCTAAACTGACATTTCTGACTAGACGATACATATCGGTCATTCTAGCGGGAGAAGGCTAAACTGACATTTCTGACTAGACGATACATATCGGTCATTCTTGCGGGAAAAGGCTAAACTGACATTTCTGACGAGACGATACATATCGGTCATTCTAGCAGGAGAAGGCTAAACTGACATTTCTGAGACGATACATATCGGTCATTCTAGCGGGAGAAGGCTAACTGACATTTCTGACGAGACATTCATTCTAGCGGGAGAAGGCTAAACTGACATTTCTGACGAGACATATCGGTCATTCTAGCGGGAGAAGGCTAAACTGACATTTCTGACTAGTGATACATATCGGTCATTCTAGCGGGAGAAGGCTAAACTGACATTTCTGAGTGATACATATCGGTCATTCTAGCGGGAGAAGGCTAAACTGACATTTCTGACGATTCTAGCGGGAGAAGGCTAAACTGACATTTCTGACATATCGGTCATTCTAGCGGGAGAAGGCTAAACTGACATTTCTAACTAGACGATACATATCGGTCATTCTAGCGGGAGAAGGCTAAACTGACATTTCTAACTAGTGATACATATCGGTCATTCTAGCGGGAGAAGGCTAAACTGACATTTCTGACTAGACGATACATATCGGTCATTCTAGCGGGAGGAGGCTAAACTGACATTTCTGACTAGTGATACATATCGGTCATTCTAGCGGGAGAAGGCTAAACTGACATTTCTGACTAGACGATACATCGGTCATTCTAGCGGAGAAGGCTAAACTGACATTTCTGACTAGACGATACATATCGGTCATTCTTGCGGGAAAAGGCTAAACTGACATTTCTGACGAGACGATACATATCGGTCATTCTAGCAGGAGAAGGCTAAACTGACATTTCTGACGAGTGATACATATCGGTCATTCTAGCAGGAGAAGGCTAAACTGACATTTCTGACGAGACATATCGGTCATTCTAGCGGGAGAAGGCTAAACTGACATTTCTGACTAGACATATCGGTCATTCTAGCAGGAGAAGGCTAAACTGACATTTCTGACTAGACGATACATATCGGTCATTCTAGCGGGAGAAGGCTAAACTGACATTTCTGACTAGTGACATATCGGTCATTCTAGCGGGAGAAGGCTAAAACTGACATTTCTGATATCTCATTCTAGCGGGAGAAGGCTAAACTGACATTTCTGACTAGAGACATATCGGTCATTCTAGCGGGGAGAAGGCTAAACTGACATTTCTGACGAGACGATACATATCGGTCATTCTAGCGGGAGAAGGCATTTCTAACTAGTGATACATATTCATTCTAGCGGGAGAAGGCTAAACTGACATTTCTGGCTAGGCGATACATATCGGTCATTCTAGCAGGAGAAGGCTAAACTGACATTTCTGACTAGTGATACATATCGGTCATTCTAGCGGGGAGAAGGCTAAACTGACATTTCTGACGAGACGATACATATCGGTCATTCTAGCGGGAGAAGGCTAAACTGACATTTCTGACTAGTGATACATATCGGTCATTCTAGCGGGAGAAGGCTAAACTGACATTTCTGACTAGACGATACATATCGGTCATTCTAGCGGGAGAAGGCTAAACTGACATTTCTGACGAGACATACATCGGTCATTCTAGCAGGAGAAGGCTAAACTGACATTTCTGACGAGTGATACATATCGGTCATTCTAGCGGGAGAAGGCTAAACTGACATTTCTGACTAGTGATACATATCGGTCATTCTAGCGGGAGAAGGCTAAACTGACATTTCTGACTAGTGATACATATCGGTCATTCTAGCGGGAGAAGGCTAAACTGACATTTCTGACTAGTGATACATATCGGTCATTCTAGCGGGAGAAGGCTAAACTGACATTTCTGACTAGTGATACATATCGGTCATTCTAGCGGGAGAAGGCTAAACTGACATTTCTGACTAGTGATACATATGGTCATTCTAGCGGGAGAAGGCTAAACTGACATTTCTGACTAGTGATACATATCGGTCATTCTAGCGGGAGAAGCTAAACTGACATTTCTGACTAGTGATACATATCGGTCATTCTAGCAGGAGAAGGCTAAACTGACATTTCTGACTAGTGATACATATCGGTCATTCTAGCGGGAGAAGGCTAAACTGACATTTCTGACTAGTGATACATATCGGTCATTCTAGGCGGGAGAAGGCTAAACTGACATTTCTGACTAGTGATACATATCGGTCATTCTAGCGGAGAAGGCTAAACTGCATTTCTGACTAGGCGATACATATCGGTCATTCTAGCGGGAGAAGGCTAAACTGACATTTCTGACTAGCGATACATATCGGTCATTCTTGCGGGAAAAGGCTAAACGGCATTTCTGACTAGTGATACATATCGGTCATTCTAGCGGGAGAAGGCTAAACTGACATTTCTAACTAGTGATACATATCGGTCATTCTAGCGGGAGAAGGCTAAACTGACATTTCTGACGAGACGATACATATCGGTCATTCTAGCGGGAGAAGGCTAAACTGACATTTCTAACTAGTGATACATATCGGTCATTCTAGCGGGAGAAGGCTAAACTGACATTTCTAACTAGTGATACATATCGGTCATTCTAGCGGGAGAAGGCTAAACTGACATTTCTGACTAGACGATACATATCGGTCATTCTAGCGGGAGGAGGCTAAACTGACATTTCTGACTAGTGATACATATCGGTCATTCTAGCGGGAGAGGCTAAACTGACATTTCTGACTAGACGATACATATCGGTCATTCTAGCGGGAGAAGGCTAAACTGACATTTCTGACTAGGCGATACATATCGGTCATTCTTGCGGGAAAAGGCTAAACTGACATTTCTGACGAGACGATACATATCGGTCATTCTAGCAGGAGAAGGCTAAACTGACATTTCTGACTAGATACATATCGGTCATTCTAGCGGGAGAAGGCTAAACACATTTCTGACTAGTGATACATATCGGTCATTCTAGCGGGAGAAGGCTAAACTGACATTTCTGACGAGATACATATCGGTCATTCTAGCGGGAGAAGGCTAAACTGACATTTCTGACTAGTGATACATATCGGTCATTCTAGCGGAGAAGGCTAAACTGACATTTCTGACTAGTGATACATATCGGTCATTCTAGCGGGAGAAGGCTAAACTGACATTTCTGACGAGACGATACATATCGGTCATTCTAGCGGGAGAAGGCTAAACTGACATTTCTGACTAGAGATACATATCGGTCATTCTAGCGGGAGAAGGCTAAACTGACATTTCTGGACGATACATATCGGTCATTCTAGCGGGAGAAGGCTAAACTGACATTTCTGACGAGACGATACATATCGGTCATTCTAGCGGGAGAAGGCTAAACTGACATTTCTGACTAGACGATACATATCGGTCATTCTAGCGGGAGAAGGCTAAACTGACATTTCTGACTAGTGATACATATCGGTCATTCTAGCGGGAGAAGGCTAAGCTGACATTTCTGTGACTAGACGATACATATCGGTCATTCTAGCGGGAGGAGGCTAAACTGACATTTCTGACTAGTGATACATATCGGTCATTCTAGCGGGAGAAGGCTAAACTGACATTTCTGACTAGACGATACATATCGGTCATTCTAGCAGGGAGAGGCTAAACTGACATTTCTGACTAGACGATACATATCGGTCATTCTAGCAGGAGAAGGCTAAACTGACATTTCTGACTAGTGATACATATCGGTCATTCTAGCGGGAGGAGGCTAAACTGACATTTCTGACTAGTCATATCTCATTCTAGCGGAGAAAGGCTAAACTGACATTTCTGACTAGTGATACATATCGGTCATTCTAGCGGGAGAAGGCTAAACTGATTTATTATTATTACATTCGGTCATTCTGGCGGAGAAGGCTAAACTGACATTTCTGACTAGTGATACATATCGGTCATTCTAGCGGGAGAAGGCTAAACTGACATTTCTGACTAGTGATACATATCGGTCATTCTAGCAGGAGAAGGCTAAACTGACATTTCTGACTAGTGATACATATCGGTCATTCTAGCAACTTGAGAAGGCTAAACTGACATTTCTGACTAGTGATACATATCGGTCATTCTAGCAGGAGAAGGCTAAACTGACATTTCTGACTAGTGATACATATCGGTCATTCTAGCGGGAGAAGGCTAAACTGACATTTCTGACTAGTGATACATATCGGTCATTCTAGCGAGGAGAAGGCTAAACTGACATTTCTGACGAGACGATACATATCGGTCATTCTAGCGGAGAAGGCTAAACTGACATTTCTGACTAGTGATACATATCGGTCATTCTAGCGGGAGAAGGCTAAACTGACATTTCTGACGAGACGATACATATCGGTCATTCTAGCGGGAGGAGGCTAAACTGACATTTCTGACGAGACGATACATATCGGTCATTCTAGCAGGAGAAGGCTAAACTGACATTTCTGACTAGTGATACATATCGGTCATTCTAGCGGGAGGAGGCTAAACTGACATTTCTGACGAGACGATACATATCGGTCATTCTAGCAGGAGAAGGCTAAACTGACATTTCTGACTAGTGATACATATCGGTCATTCTAGCGGGAGAAGGCTAAACTGACATTTCTGACTAGATCTATACATATCGGTCATTCTAGCGGGAGAAGGCTAAACTGACATTTCTGACGAGACGATACATATCGGTCATTCTAGCAGGAGAAGGCTAAACTGACATTTCTGACTAGTGATACATATCGGTCATTCTAGCGGGAGGAGGCTAAACTGACATTTCTGACTAGACGATACATATCGGTCATTCTAGCGGGAGAAGGCTAAACTGACATTTCTGACTAGTGATACATATCGGTCATTCTAGCGGGAGAAGGCTAAAACTGACATTTCTGACTAGTGATACATATCGGTCATTCTAGCGGGAGAAGGCTAAACTGACATTTCTGACTAGTGATACATATCGGTCATTCTAGCGGAGAAGGCTAAACTGACATTTCTGACTAGTGATACATATCGGTCATTCTAGCGGGAGAAGGCTAAACTGACATTTCTGACTAGACAGGTCATTCTAGCGGGAGAAGGCTAAACTGACATTTCTGACTAGTGATACATATCGGTCATTCTAGCAGGAGAAGGCTAAACTGACATTTCTGACTAGTGATACATATCGGTCATTCTAGCAGGAGAAGGCTAAACTGACATTTCTGACTAGTGATACATATCGGTCATTCTAGCGGGAGAAGCTAAACTGACATTTCTGACTGAGACGATACATATCGGTCATTCTAGCGGGAGAAGGCTAAACTGACATTTCTGACGACCCGATACATATCGGTCATTCTAGCGGGAGAAGGCTAAACTGACATTTCTGACGACGATACATATCGGTCATTCTAGCGGGGAGAAGGCTAAACGGACATTTCTGACGAGACGATACATATCGGTCATTCTAGCGGAGAAAGGCTAAACTGACTTTTTCTGACTAGTGATACATATCGGTCATTCTAGCGGGAGAAGGCTAAACTGACATTTCTGACTAGTGATACATATCGGTCATTCTAGCGGGAGAAGGCTAAACTGACATTTCTGACGAGACGTACATATCGGTCATTCTAGCGAAGAAGGCTAAACTGACATTTCTAACTAGACGATACATATCGGTCATTCTAGCGGAGAAGGCTAAACTGACATTTCTGACTAGACGATACATATCGGTCATTCTAGCGGGGAAAAGGCTAAACTGACATTTCTGACTAGTGATGCATATCGGTCATGACTGTAATTTCTGACTTTGGATAAATATCGTCTGCTAAATGGCATTTATGACTTATTATTATTCTAGCGGGAGAAAGGCTAAACTGACATTTCTGAATAGTGATACATATCGGTCATTCTAGCGGGAGAAGGCTAAACTGACATTTCTGACTAGTGATACATATCGGTCATTCTAGCGGGAGAAGGCTAAACTGACATTTCCTGACTAGTGATACATATCGGTCATTCTAGCGGGAGAAGGCTAAACTGATTTCTGACGAGCGATACATATCGGTCATTCTAGCGAGGAGAAAACTGAAACTGCATTTCTGACTAGACGATACATATCGGTCATTCTAGCGGGAGAAGGCTAAACTGACATTTCTGACTAGTGATACATATCGGTCATTCTAGCGGGAGAAGGCTAAACTGACATTTCTGACTAGTGATACATATCGGTCATTCTAGCAGGGAGAAGGCTAAACTGACATTTCTGACTAGCGATACATATCAGATGCATTCTAGCGGGAGGAGGCTAAACTGACATTTCTGACTAGTGATACATATCGGTCATTCTAGCGGGAGAAGGCTAAACTGACATTTCTGACTAGTGATACATATCGGTCATTCTAGCGGGGAAGAGAGCTAAGCTGACATTTCTGACTAGTGATACATATCGGTCATTCTAGCGGGAGAAGGCTAAACTGACATTTCTGACTAGTGATACATATCGGTCATTCTAGCGGGAGAAGGCTAAACTGACATTTCTGACTAGTGATACATATCGGTCATTCTAGCGGGAGAAGGCTAAACTGACATTTCTGACTAAACGATACATATCGGTCATTCTAGCGGGAGAAGGCTAAACGGACATTTCTGACGAGACGATACATATCGGTCATTCTAGCGGGAGAAGGCTAAACTGACATTTCTGACTAGTGATACATATCGGTCATTCTAGCGGGAGAAGGCTAAACTGACATTTCTGACTAGTGATACATATCGGTCATTCTAGCGGGAGAAGGCTAAACTGACATTTCTGACTAGTGATACATATCGGTCATTCTAGCGGGAGAAGGCTAAACTGACATTTCTGACTAGACGATACATATCGGTCATTCTAGCGGGAGAAGGCTAAACGGACATTTCTGACGAGACGATACGTATCGGTCATTCTAGCGGGAGAAGGCTAAACTGACATTTCTGACGAGACGATACATATCGGTCATTCTAGCGGGAGAAGGCTAAACGGACATTTCTGACGAGACGATACATATCGGTCATTCTAGCGGGAGAAGGCTAAACTGACTTTTCTGACTAGACGATACATATCGGTCATTCTAGCGGGAGGAGGCTAAACTGACATTTCTGACTAGTGATACATATCGGTCATTCTAGCGGGAGAAGGCTAAACTGACATTTCTAACGAGACGATACATATCGGTCATTCTAGCGGGAGAAGGCTAAACTGACATTTCTAACTAGACGATACATATCGGTCATTCTAGCGGGAGAAGGCTAAACTGACATTTCTGACTAGACGATACATATCGGTCATTCTAGCGGGAAAAGGCTAAACTGACATTTCTGACTAGTGATGCATATCGGTCATGACTGTAAGTCGCTTTGGATAAAAGCATCTGCTAAATGGCATTTATTATTATTATTATTATTCTAGCGGGAGAAGGCTAAACTGACATTTCTGAATAGACGATACATATCGGTCATTCTAGCCGGGAGAAGCTAAACTGACATTTCCTGACTAGTGATACATATCGGTCATTCTAGCGGGGAGGAGGCTAAACTGACATTTCTGACTAGTGATACATATGGTCACATTCCCTAGCGGAGGAGGCTAAACTGACATTTCTGACTAGACGATACATATCGGTCATTCTAGCGGAGAGGCTAAACTGACATTTCTGACTAGTGATACATATCGGTCATTCTAGCGGAGAAGGCTAAACTGACATTTCTGACTGGTGATACATATCGGTCATTCACTATGGGAGAAGGCTAAACTGACATTTTCTGATGATGATACATATCGGTCATTCTACAGGAGAAGGCTAAACGGACATTTCTGACTAGTGATACATATCGGTCATTCTAGCGGGAGAAGGCTAAACTGACATTTCTGACTAGTGATACATATGGGTCATTCTAGCGGGAGAAGGCTAAGCTGACATTTCTGACTAGTGATACATATCGGTCATTCTAGCGGGGGAAGCTAAACGGACATTTCTGACGAACGATACATATCGGTCATTCTAGCGGGAGAAGGCTAAACTGACATTTCTGACTAAGACGATACATATGGGTCATTCTAGCGGGAGAAGGCTAAACGGACATTTCTGACTAGTGATACATATCGGTCATTCTAGCGGAAGGCTAAGCGGCAGCCAGCGAGGCAGTGATACATATGGTCATTCTAGCGGAGAAGGCTAAACTGACATTTTCTGACTAGGCCGATACATATCGGTCATTCTGGCGGAGAAGGCTAAACGGACATTTCTGACTAGAGTGGATACATATGGGTCATTCTAGCGGGAGGAGGCTAAACTGACATTTCTGACTAGTGATACATATCGGTCATTCTAGCGGGAGAAGGCTAAACTGACATTTCTGACTAGTGATACATATGTCCCCTAGGTGCATTCTAGCGGGAGAAGGCTAAACTGACATTTCCTGACTAGTGATACATATCGGTCATTCTAGCGGGAGAAGGCTAAACTGACAGCTGCGACTAGGCGATACATATCGGTCATTCCTAGCGGGAAGAGCTAAACTGACATTTCTGACTAGTGATGCATATCGGTCATGACTGTAAGTCGCTTTGGATAAAGCGTCTGCTAAAAATGGCATTTATTGTGTGTGTGTCCTGGCAGGAGAAGGCTAAGCTGACATTTCTGAATAGACGATGCATATGGTCAATTCTGACGGGAGAAGGCTAAACTGACATTTCTGACTAGTGATACATATCGGTCATTCTAGCGAAGAAGGCTAAACTGACATTTCTGACTAGTGATACATATCGGTCATTCTAGCGGGGAGAAGGCTAAACTGACATTTCTGACTAGTGATACATATCGGTCATTCTAGCGGAGAAGGCTAAACTGACATTTCTGACTAGTGATACATATCGTCATTCTAGCGGGGAGAAGGTAAACTGACATTTCTGACTAGTGATACATATCGGTCATTCTAGCGGGAGAAGGCTAAACTGACATTTCTGACTAGTGATACATATCGGTCATTCTAGCAGGAGAGTAAACTGACATTTCTGACTAGTGATACATATCGGTCATTCTAGCGGGAGGAGGCTAAACTGACATTTCTGACTAGTGATACATATCGGTCATTCTAGCGGAGAAGGCTAAACTGACATTTCTGACTAGTGATACATATCGGTCATTCTAGCGGGAGAAGGCTAAACTGACATTTCTGACTAGTGATACATATCGGTCATTCTGAGGGAGAAGGCTAAACTGACATTTCTGACTAGTGATACATATCGGTCATTCTAGCGGAGAAGGCTAAACTGACATTTCTGACTAGTGATACATATCGGTCATTCTAGCGGAGAAGGCTAAACTGACATTTCTGACTAGTGATACATAAACTGACATTTCTGACTAGTGATACATATCGGTCATTCTAGCGGGAGAAGGCTAAACTGACATTTCTGACTAGTGATACATATCGGTCATTCTAGCGGGAGAAGGCTAAACTGACATTTCTGACTAGTGATACATATCGGTCATTCTAGCGGGAGAAGGCTAAACTGACATTTCTGACTAGTGATACATATCGGTCATTCTAGCGGGAGAAGGCTAAACTGACATTTCTGACTAGTGATACATATCGGTCATTCTAGCGGGAGAAGGCTAAACTGACATTTCTGACTAGTGATACATATCGGTCATTCTAGCGGGAGAAGGCTAAACTGACATTTCTGACTAGTGATACATATCGGTCATTCTAGCGGGAGAAGGCTAAACGGACATTTCTGACTAGTGATACATATCGGTCATTCTAGCGGGAGAAGGCTAAACTGACATTTCTGACATATCGGTCATTCTAGATAAACATTTTCTGACTCGGTCATTCTAGCGGGAGAAGGCTAAACTGACATTTCTGACTACATACATATCGGTCATTCTAGTGACATTTCTGACTAGTGATACATATCGGTCATTCTAGCGGGAGAAGGCTAAACTGACATTTCTGACTAGTGATACATATCGGTCATTCTAGCGGGAGAAGGCTAAACTGACATTTCTGACTAGTGATACATATCATTTATTGTGTCATTCTAGCGGGAGGAGGCTAAACTGACATTTCTGACTAGTGATACATATCGGTCATTCTAGCGGGAGAAGGCTAAACTGACATTTCTGACTAGTGATACATATCGGTCATTCTAGCGGGAGAAGGCTAAACTGACATTTCTGACTAGTGATACATATCGGTCATTTAGCGGGAGAAGGCTAACTGATTTCTGACTAGACGATACATATCGGTCATTCTAGCGGGAGAAGGCTAAACTGACATTTCTGACTAGTGATACATATCGGTCATTCTAGCGGGAGAAGGCTAAACTGACATTTCTGACTAGTGATACATATCGGTCATTCTAGCGGGAGAAGGCTAAACTGACATTTCTGACTAGTGATACATATCGGTCATTCTAGCGGGAGAAGGCTAAACTGACATTTCTGACTAGACGATACATATCGGTCATTCTAGCGGGAGAAGGCTAAACTGACATTTCTGACTAGTGATACATATCGGTCATTCTAGCGGGAGAAGGCTAAACTGACATTTCTGACTAGACGATACATATCGGTCATTCTAGCGGGAGAAGGCTAAACTGACATTTCTGACGAGACGATACATATCGGTCATTCTAGCGGGAGAAGGCTAAACTGACATTTCTGACTAGTGATACATATCGGTCATTCTAGCGGGAGAAGGCTAAACTGACATTTCTGACTAGTGATACATATCGGTCATTCTAGCGGGAGAAGGCTAAACTGACATTTCTGACTAGTGATACATATCGGTCATTCTAGCGGGAGAAGGCTAAACTGACATTTCTGACTAGTGATACATATCGGTCATTCTAGCGGGAGAAGGCTAAACTGACATTTCTGACTAGTGATACATATCGGTCATTCTAGCGGGAGAAGGCTAAACTGACATTTCTGACTAGTGATACATATCGGTCATTCTAGCGGGAGAAGGCTAAACGACATTTCTGACTAGTGATACATATCGGTCATTCTAGCGGGAGAAGGCTAAACTGACATTTCTGACTAGTGATACATATCGGTCATTCTAGCGGGAGGAGGCTAAACTGACATTTCTGACTAGTGATACATATCGGTCATTCTAGCGGGAGAAGGCTAAAACTGACATTTCTACGAGACGATACATATCGGTCATTCTAGCAGGAGAAGGCTAAACTGACATTTCTGACGAGGCGATACATATCGGTCATTCTAGCGGGAGAAGGCTAAACTGACATTTCTGACTAGACGATACATATCGGTCATTCTAGCGGGAGAAGGCTAAACTGACATTTCTGACTAGTGATACATATCGGTCATTCTAGCGGGAGAAGGCTAAACTGGCATTTATTATTATTATTATTATTCTAGCGACTAAACTGACATTTCTGAATAGATACATATCGGTCATTCTAGCGGGAGAAGGCTAAACTGACATTTCTGACTAGTGATACATATCGGTCATTCTAGGGAGAAGGCTAAAACTGACATTCTGACTAGTGATACATATCGGTCATTCTAGAGAAGGCTAAACTGACATTTCTGACTAGTGATACTGATATCGGTCATTCTAGCGGGAGAAGGCTAAACTGACATTTCTGACGAGACGATACATATCGGTCATTCTAGCAGGAGAAGGCTAAACTGACATTTCTGACGAGACGATACATATCGGTCATTCTAGCGGGAGAAGGCTAAACTGACATTTCTGACTAAACTGACTGATACATATCGGTCATTCTAGCGGAGAAGGCTAAACTGACATTTCTGACCAGTGATACATATCGGTCATTCTAGCAGGAGAAGGCTAAACTGACATTTCTGACTAGTGATACATATCGGTCATTCTAGCGGGAGAAGGCTAAACTGACATTTCTGACTAGTGATACATATCGGTCATTCTAGCGGAGAAGGCTAAACTGACATTTCTGACTAGTGATACATATCGGTCATTCTAGCGGGAGAAGGCTAAACTGACATTTCTGACTAGTGATACATATCGGTCATTCTAGCGGAGAAGGCTAAACTGACATTTCTGACTAGTGATACATATCGGTCATTCTAGCGGGAGAAGGCTAAACTGACATTTCTGACTAGTGATACATATCGGTCATTCTAGCGGGAGAAGGCTAAACTGACATTTCTGACTAGTGATACATATCGGTCATTCTAGCGGGAGAAGGCTAAACTGACATTTCTGACTAGTGATACATATCGGTCATTCTAGCGGGAGAAGGCTAAACTGACATTTCTGACTAGTGATACATATCGGTCATTCTAGCGGGAGAAGGCTAAACTGACATTTCTGACTAGTGATACATATCGGTCATTCTAGCGGGAGAAGGCTAAACTGACATTTCTGACTAGTGATACATATCGGTCATTCTAGCGGGAGAAGGCTAAACTGACATTTCTGACTAGTGATACATATCGGTCATTCTAGCGGGAGAAGGCTAAACTGACATTTCTGACTAGTGCATATCGATGACTAGGTCATTCTAGATTTATTATTATTATTATTCTAGCGGGAGAAGGCTAAACTGACATTTCTGACTAGTGATACATATCGGTCATTCTAGCGGGAGAAGGCTAAACTGACATTTCTGACTAGTGATACATATCGGTCATTCTAGCGGGAGAAGGCTAAACTGACATTTCTGACTAGTGATACATATCGGTCATTCTAGCGGGAGAAGGCTAAACTGACATTTCTGACTAGATGATACATATCGGTCATTCTAGCGGGAGAAGGCTAAACTGACATTTCTGACTAGTGATACATATCGGTCATTCTAGCGGGAGAAGGCTAAACTGACATTTCTGACTAGTGATACATATCGGTCATTCTAGCGGGAGAAGGCTAAACTGACATTTCTGACTAGTGATACATATCGGTCATTCTAGCGGGAGAAGGCTAAACTGACATTTCTGACTAGTGATACATATCGGTCATTCTAGCGGAGAAGGCTAAACTGACATTTCTGACTAGTGATACATATCGGTCATTCTAGCGGGAGAAGGCTAAACGGACATTTCTGACTAGGTCATTCTAGCGGGAGAAGGCTAAACTGACATTTCTGACTAGACGATACATATCGGTCATTCTAGCGGGAGAAGGCTAAACTGACATTTCTGACTAGTGATACATATCGGTCATTCTAGCGGGAGAAGGCTAAACTGACATTTCTAACGAGACGATACATATCGGTCATTCTAGCGGGAGAAGGCTAAACTGACATTTCTGACTAGTGATACATATCGGTCATTCTAGCGGAGAAGGCTAAACTGACATTTCTGACTAGTGATACATATCGGTCATTCTAGCGGGAGAAGGCTAAACTGACATTTCTGACTAGACGATACATATCGGTCATTCTAGCGGGAGAAGGCTAAACGGACATTTCTGACGAGACGATACATATCGGTCATTCTAGCGGGAGAAGGCTAAACGGACATTTCTGACGAGACGATACATATCGGTCATTCTAGCGGGAGAAGGCTAAACGGACATTTCTGACTAGACGATACATATCGGTCATTCTAGCGGGAGGAGGCTAAACTGACATTTCTGACTAGTGATACATATCGGTCATTCTAGCGGGAGAAGGCTAAACTGACATTTCTAACGAGACGATACATATCGGTCATTCTAGCGGGAGAAGGCTAAACTGACATTTCTAACTAGACGATACATATCGGTCATTCTAGCGGGAGAAGCTAAACTGACATTTCTGACTAGACGATACATATCGGTCATTCTAGCGGGAAAAGGCTAAACTGACATTTCTGACTAGTGATGCATATCGGTCATGACTGTAAGTCGCTTTGGATAAAAGCGTCTGCTAAATGGCATTTATTATTATTATTATTATTCTAGCGGGAGAAGGCTAAACTGACATTTCTGACTAGACGATACATATCGGTCATTCTAGCGGGAGAAGGCTAAACTGACATTTCTGACTAGTGATACATATCGGTCATTCTAGCGGGAGAAGGCTAAACTGACATTTCTGACGAGTGATACATATCGGTCATTCTAGCGGGAGAAGGCTAAACTGACATTTCTGACGAGACGATACATATCGGTCATTCTAGCGGGAGAAGGCTAAACTGACATTTCTGACGAGACGATACATATCGGTCATTCTAGCGGAGAAGGCTAAACTGACATTTCTGAAGACGCTAATTCTACGGGAAGGCTAAACTTTTCTGACGGCAGACGATACATATCGGTCATTCTAGCGGGAGAAGGCTAAACTGACATTTCTGACTAGACGATACATATCGGTCATTCTAGCGGGAGAAGGCTAAACTGACATTTCTGACTAGACGATACATATCGGTCATTCTAGCGGGAGAAGGCTAAACTGACATTTCTGACTAGACGATACATATCGGTCATTCTAGCGGGAGAAGGCTAAACTGACATTTCTGACTAGACGATACATATCGGTCATTCTAGCGGAGAAGGCTAAACTGACATTTCTGACTAGACGATACATATCGGTCATTCTAGCGGGAGAAGGCTAAACTGACATTTCTGACTAGTGATACATATCGGTCATTCTAGCGGGAGAAGGCTAAACTGACATTTCTGACTAGACATATCGGTCATACATATCGGTCATTCTAGCGGGAGAAGGCTAAACTGACATTTCTGACTAGACGATACATATCGGTCATTCTAGCGGGAGAAGGCTAAACTGACATTTCTGACTAGTGATACATATCGGTCATTCTAGCGGGAGAAGGCTAAACTGACATTTCTGACTAGTGATACATATCGGTCATTCTAGCGGGAGAAGGCTAAACTGACATTTCTGACTAGACGATACATATCGGTCATTCTAGCGGGAGAAGGCTAAACTGACATTTCTGACGAGACGATACATATCGGTCATTCTAGCGGGAGAAGGCTAAACTGACATTTCTGACGAGACGATACATATCGGTCATTCTAGCGGGAGAAGGCTAAACTGACATTTCTAACGAGACGATACATATCGGTCATTCTAGCGGGAGAAGGCTAAACTGACATTTCTGACTAGACGATACATATCGGTCATTCTAGCGGGAGAAGGCTAAACTGACATTTCTGACTAGTGATACATATCGGTCATTCTAGCGGGAGGAGGCTAAACTGACATTTCTGACTAGACGATACATATCGGTCATTCTAGCGGGAGAAGGCTAAACTGACATTTCTGACGAGACGATACATATCGGTCATTCTAGCGGGAGAAGGCTAAACTGACATTTCGGTCATTCTAGCGGGAGAAGGCTAAACTGACATTTCTGACTACATATCGGTCATTCTAGCGGGAGAAGGCTAAACTGACATTTCTGACTAGACGATACATATCGGTCATTCTAGCGGGAGAAGGCTAAACTGACATTTCTGACTAGACGATACATATCGGTCATTCTAGCGGGAGAAGGCTAAACTGACATTTCTGACTAGACGATACATATCGGTCATTCTAGCGGGAGAAGGCTAAACTGACATTTCTGACTAGACGATACATATCGGTCATTCTAGCGGGAGAAGGCTAAACTGACATTTCTGACTAGACGATACATATCGGTCATTCTAGCGGGAGAAGGCTAAACGACATTTCTGACGAGACGATACATATCGGTCATTCTAGCGGGAGAAGGCTAAACTGACATTTCTGACGAACTAGGTCATTCTAGCGGGAGAAGGCTAAACTGACATTTCTAACTCGATACATATTCATTCTAGCGGGAGAAGGCTAAACTGACATTTCTGACTAGACGATACATATCGGTCATTCTAGCGGGAAAAGGCTAAACTGACATTTCTGACTAGACATTTCTGACTAGTGATGCATATCGGTCATGACTGTAAGTCGCTTTGGATAAAAGCGTCTGCTAAATGGCATTTATTATTATTATTATTATTCTAGCGGGAGAAGGCTAAACTGACATTTCTGAATAGACGATACATATCGGTCATTCTAGCGGGAGAAGGCTAAACTGACATTTCTGACTAGTGATACATATCGGTCATTCTAGCGGAGAAGGCTAAACTGACATTTCTGACTAGTGATACATATCGGTCATTCTAGCGGGAGAAGGCTAAACTGACATTTCTGACGAGATGATACATATCATCTCATATCATATCATGATACATATCATTTTATTATTCCCAATACCAGGTGACATTTCTAACTAGTGATCCAGATCGGTCATTCATAATAAACTGTATTTTTTTGTGAAGAATCAACAACAAGTGGGACACAGTCATGAAGTGGAACGACATTTATTGGATATTTCAAACTTTTTTGAAAACTGCTGTTCACAAATGCTCTCCATCCAACCTCACTGAGCTCGAGCTGTTTTGCAAGGAGGAATGGGAAAAATTTCAGTCTCTCGATGTGCAAAACTGATAGAGACATACCCCTAGCGACTTACAGCTGTAATTGCAGCAAAAGGTGGCGCTACAAAGTATTAACTTAAGGGGGCTGAATAATTTTGCACACCCAATTTTTCAGTTTTTGATTTGTTAAAAAAGTTTGAAATATTCAATAAATGTCGTTCATGATTGTGTCCCACTTGTTGTTGATTCTTCACAAAAAAAAAACTTTATATATCTTTATGTTTGAAGCCTGAAATGTGGCAAAAGGTCGCAAAGTTCAAGGGGGCCGAATACTTTCGCAAGGCACTGTATTTAGCCGACAGACGGCAAGGATGGGAAACATTTGTGTAGTCAACATCTTTTGACCAGGGTTCAAGCTAGTAACTGTTCTTCAAGCCTGGCCCTGGAGAGCGATTTAAAATTATATCTAAACTTTATTATTCCCACTACCAGTTCGCGTTCCTCAACTTTATTATTCCCACTACCAGTTCACGTTCCTCAACTTTATTATTCCCACTACCAGTTCACGTTCCTCAACTTTATTATTCCCAATACAAGGTGACGTTCCTCAACATTATTATTCCCAATACCAGGTGACATTCCTCAACTTTATTATTCCCAATCCCAAGTGACATTCCTCAACATTATTATTCCCAATACAAGGTGACATTCCTCAACTTTATTATTCCCAATACCAGGCGACATTCCTCAACTTTATTATTCCCAATACCAGGTGACATTCCTCAACTTTATTATTCCCACTACCAGTTCACGTTCCTCAACTTTATTATTCCCACTACCAGTTCACGTTCCTCAACTTTATTATTCCCACTACCAGTTCACGTTCCTCAACTTTATTATTCCCACTACCAGTTCACGTTCCTCAACTTTATTATTCCCACTACCAGTTCACGTTCCTCAACTTTATTATTCCCACTACCAGTTCACGTTCCTCAACTTTATTATTCCCACTACCAGTTCACGTTCCTCAACTTTATTATTCCCACTACCAGGTGACGTTCCTCAACTTTATTATTCCCACTACCAGTTCACGTTCCTCAACTTTATTATTCCCACTACCAGTTCACGTTCCTCAACTTTATTATTCCCACTACCAGTTCACGTTCCTCAACTTTATTATTCCCACTACCAGTTCACGTTCCTCAACTTTATTATTCCCACTACCAGTTCACGTTCCTCAACTTTATTATTCCCAGTACCAGTTCATTCCTCAACTTTATTATTCCCAATGCCAGTTCACGTTCCTCAACTTTATTATTCCCAGTACCTGGTGACATTCCTCAACTTTATTATTCCCACTACCAGTTCATGTTCCTCAACTTTATTATTCCCACTGGACCAGTTCTGTTTGAGCGTTCCTCAACTTTATTATTCCCAGTACTAGTTCACGTTCCTCAACTTTATTATTCCCAGTACCTGGTGACATTCCTCCAACTTTATTATTCCCAATACCAGGTGACGTTCCTGTGCAGTACCATACTGAACTTTGAGGGCCTGCGGATGCGGACCCCTGAGGCCCTGAGCATGGACTCTGCTCTGTTTGAGCTGCTGAAGAGGTGCCAGCAGACCTGCTCCTCCACAGACTGCCCAGTTCAACACCTCTGTCTCCTCCATAGAGCTGACAGCTGCTGCACAGACTGGTGAGTACTGACCCTTAGCTACAGCTGCTGCACAGACTGGTGAGTATTGACCCTTAGCTACAGCTGCTGCACAGACTGGTGAGTACTGACCCTTAGCTACAGCTCCACAGACTGGTGAGTACTGACCCTTAGCTACAGCTCCACAGACTGGTGAGTACTGACCCTTAGCTACAGCTCCACAGACTGGTGAGTACTGACCCCTTAGCTACAGCTCCACAGACTGGTGAGTACTGACCCTTAGCTACAGCTCCACAGACTGGTGAGTACTGACCCTTAGCTACAGCTCCACAGACTGGTGAGTACTGACCCTTAGCTACAGCTCCACAGACTGGTGAGTACTGACCCTTAGCTACAGCTCCACAGACTGGTGAGTACTGACCCTTAGCTACAGCTCCACAGACTGGTGAGTACTGACCCCTAGCTACATCTCCAGGGACGGCTGATATAGGGGTACCAAATCCTACAGGAGGGTATCTCTCCAGGGACAGGGCTGGTATAGGGGTACCATTTGGGACTTTCCTTACTCTCCCATTTGTCCCATCTCTCCTCAAACTCAGAGCCCGGCGTTGGAGCTGCCCATCGGCAGCCCTGATTGGCTAGCTTGTGCCCAGAAGCAGCTGGGCCAGGAGCTGGCTACCCAGGGTGCTGTGCAAGAGGAGCGTGAGCAGCAGCTGGATGTCGCCACGGAATCACTGCAGCTATTGGTGGACAGCATCAAGGGCATCCTGTCCAATCACAACCGCCAGCTGGCTGAGGTCAAACACCTTCTGAGGGCCATGGCCAAGGTATGGGCAGTGACACAGCAACAGGGAGACAGGTGTACAGATGGGCCGTGGCCAAGGTATGGGCAGTGACACAGCTACAGGGAGACAGGTGTACAGATGGGCCATGGCCAAGGTATGGGCAGTGACACAGGGAGACAGGTGTACAGATGGGCCGTGGCCAAGGTATGGGCAGTGACACAGCAACAGGGAGACAGGTGTATAGATGGGCCCGTGGCCAAGGTATGGGCAGTGACACAGCTACAGGGAGACAGGTGTATAGATGGGCCATGGCCAAGGTATGGGCAGTGACACACCAACAGGGAGACAGGTGTACAGATGGGCTATGGCCAAGGTATGGGCAGTGACACAGCAACAGGGAGACAGGTGTATAGATGGGCCCGTGGCCAAGGTATGGGCAGTGACACAGCTACAGGGAGACAGGTGTACAGATGGGCCGTGGCCAAGGTATGGGCAGTGACACAGCAACAGGGAGACAGGTGTACAGATGGGCCAAGGTATGGGCAGTG
>NW_026290195.1:0-15000 GCF_023373465.1 Oncorhynchus keta | reverse complement strand
CACACTGCTTTACACACTGAGCAGGCAGCTACACACTGAGCAGGCAGCTACACACTGCTTTACACAATGAGCAGGCAGCTACACACTGCTTTACACACTGAGCAGGCAGCTACACACTGAGCAGGCAGCTACACACTGCTTTACACACTGAGCAGGCAGCTACACACTGCTTTACACACTGAGCAGGCAGCTACACACTGAGCAGGCAGCTACACACTGAGCAGGCAGCTACACACTGAGCAGGCAGCGACACACTGAGCAGGCAGCGACACACTGAGCAGGCAGCTACACACTGAGCAGGCAGCGACACACTGAGCAGGCAGCGACACACTGAGCAGGCAGCGACACACTGAGCAGGCAGCGACACACTGAGCAGGCAGCGACACACTGAGCAGGCAGCTACACACTGAGCAGGCAGCTACACACTGAGCAGGCAGCTACACACTGAGCAGGCAGCTACACACTGAGCAGGCAGCTACACACTGAGCAGGCAGCGACACACTGAGCAGGCAGCTCTCTCACACTGAGCAGCAGCTCACACTGAGCAGGCAGCGACTTCATCCAGGCACTGAGCAGGCAGCGACACACTGAGCAGGCAGCTCCTCTTCCATCCACACTGAGCAGGCAGCTCCACACTGAGCAGGCAGCGACACACTGAGCAGGCAGCTTCATCACTGAGCAGGCAGCTACCTGTCACACTGAGCAGGCAGCTACACACTGAGCAGGCAGCTACACACTGAGCAGGCAGCTCTCACACTGAGCAGGCAGCCCACACTGAGCAGGCAGCGACACACTGAGCAGGCAGCTACACACTGAGCAGGCAGCTACACACTGAGCAGGCAGCTACACACTGAGCAGGCAGCTACACACTTTGTTGACTACACTTTCCTCCTCCTTTGCCTTATCCCGGTCTCTCTCTCTCTCCTCTCCTCCTGCTCTCCCTCTCCTCCTCTTCCATCCCTCTCTCCCCTACCTGTCTCCCCACCTCCCCTCTCTCCTCTCCTCCTGCTCTCCCTCTCCTCCTCTTCCATCCCTCTCCCCACCTCCCCTCTCTCCTCTCCAGGTGGACTGTGTGATAAAGGAGGCCACCAATGTGGACAACCTGTCCCAGCTGTACGAGGGCTGGACAGCCTGGGTGTGAATGGGGTCTCCCTGTGGTGCATCTCTTTGGTTCCAGCACACAACAGAGCCTCGCAGAGGGAGGGTTAGCCATCCAACCCGACCTCCAGACCAGACACCCGGATACGTACATACCCTGTTACCCACCTGCCCTGTTCTGGCAGGGTTAGGGTTAGGTGTGTCTGTCTGGGCCTGGGGGGTGAAGGAAGGAGAGGAGGAGCCACTGGAGCAGCAGCACCCAACCGTGCCACACGCTGATGGGGAAGGAGGGGGAGAGGGGGGGGTTCAAGATACTCCCCCCCACCCCGATATAACCTCCTAGGGGTCCACCATGGAGCCCCTACTCCCGTACCGTAGCAGCACTAGAGCTGTCTGTCTGCCTGGCTGATTGGCTGGCTAAACCCAGTCCCTGCCACCTGGCTATAGACCAAGCTAACACAACCAGCTAAAGGGTCACTCTGCAGTCTGTCTGCAGCCAGATCTGACCACTCTGCTTGTCTGTACGGGTGGGGGGGTCTGTCTGAGACAGGAAGGGGAGCAGAGGTATCGGTAGGGAAGGTATAAGGCCCTCCCCCTCTACACTATGTTTTGAATAACCTTTACCCTCCCCTAATGAAAACCACCACCCTCCAGTCACTGTTACCACCGATGACAACCCCCCCCCCCTTTAACAGCTGAGCTGGTTTACCCAGCAATGCTGTTGGGTTTGGACCTCATTCAAAGGGGCGGAGAAAGGGGATGCTTTGCCGGGTGTGGTCTGAAGAGCTGATTGGCTGCACCTGTTTTTAAACCAATCTCCCTGATGGTACAGTGATTCTGATTGGCCAGCGACTGAGCTGCGTGATTTATGACTGGGCAGGTGTGGAGTGTGGGGGGGGGGGGAGAATCTGTTGGCTCAGTGGGACTCCATTCAAAGCCTGAGAGGGGAAATGATTTCAGGAAATAAAATAGTGTAATCAGACTGTCTTTTTTTTCTTTCTTTTTTCTTCTCTAAAACATTTATTGTACAAACTGAAGAAAAAACATACTTATTTTACAAAGCTCTTTAGAAATTGTGTATCACACAAGTTTGACATTATAAATGGATTATCAAATGGAGATGGGTTTTTTTGGGGGGAGAAGATTCACAGTCGTGTGGCGTTTTCTTTTTATTCATATGTTTCGGCACTGCGTAACGATGTGCCTCAAGTTAACTAATCCTATTGTCTGAAGTTAACTTTTATTTTTTGAGGGGAGTTAAGATTTCGGGATTGACTGAGAAAGGATGACAACGTGGGCAAAGTTCTAGCTAGTCACTATCTGAACCCTTGGTCTACGTCCCAAACAGCACCATATCCCCTATACAGTGCACTAATTTTGACCAGAGACCTATATGGGCCAAAGGTCGTGCCCTAAATAGGGAATAGGGTGCCATTTGGAATGCAAGCCTTGACCTGAGAGAAATCCATGTAATAATCATTTTTCTTCAATCTTTATTCATATCTGTTGTATTTTGTAGGCTTCTCTCCTCCCTATCCCGTGTTTATAAAATAGAAAAGCTTTAGACTAGATTGATTCCTTTTTTTGACTTGCTGCCTTGCCTGTGAGTGAGTAGTACTAGTAGTAGTAGTACTAGTAGTAGTAGTACTAGTAGTAGTAGTAGTACTAGTAGTAGTAGTACTAGTAGTAGTAGTACTAGTAGTAGTAGTAGTAGTAGTAGCCTTCCTTCCTGATATGGGATGTATACTCTCCCAGCTTGTGTTTTATTGATCCTTACTGACTGACCCTCTAGTTTTACCTTTTTAGTGGGAGAAATAAGTAGAGTAGATAAGTAAAGGAGTAGATAAGTAAAGGAATAGATAAGTAAAGGAGTAGATAAGTAAAGGAGTAGTGGATGTTTTTTGATGATGGTGCAAAACTGCTATTTCTTAAAGGTTTTATTGGATTTAGTTTGAAATAAAATTGCATTTAAAATGGTCGTCTGTTTCCGTCTCTTGCATATGTTCTGCAAATACAAAACACAGTTCATAAATGGGTGTATTTTTTATTTTATTTTATTAGCTAGGCAAGTCAGTTAAGAACAAATTCTTATTTATAATGATGTTCTACACTGGCCAAACCCGGGGACGGCAGTTGAGACTCTGAATCACGGCCGGTTGTGATACAGCCTGGATTCGAACCAGGGTGTCTGTAGTGACGCCTCTAGCACTGACATGCAGTGCCTTAGACCGCTGTGATACAGCCTGGATTCGAACCAGGGTGTCTGTAGTGACGCCTCTAGCACTGACATGCAGTGCCTTAGACCGCTGTGATACAGCCTGGATTCGAACCAGGGTGTCTGTAGTGACGCCTCTAGCACTGACATGCAGTGCCTTAGACCGCTGTGATACAGCCTGGATTCGAACCAGGGTGTCTGTAGTGACAACTCTAGCACTGACATGCAGTGCCTTAGACCGCTGTGATACAGCCTGGATTCGAACCAGGGTGTCTGTAGTGACGCCTCTAGCACTGACATGCAGTGCCTTAGACCGCTGTGATACAGCCTGGATTTTTGTTAACCAGGGTGTCTGTATTTTCATTCTTGTACAGCCAATCTAGCACTGACATGCAGTGCCTTAGACCGAACATGTACATGATACAGCCTGGATAATGGAAGAACATACAGGTGTCTGTCTGTGACGCCATTGTTTTTCTAGCACTGACATGCAGTGCCTTAGACCGCTCTCTCGTCCCGTACAGCCTGGTATTCTCCGAACTTGTACAGGGTGTCTGTCCCGTACTTTCTACGTCCCGTCTCTCCGTGACGCCTCTAAAAGCAGCACTGACATGCAGTGCCTTAGACCGCTGTGATACAGCCTGGATTCTCGTCCCAACCAGGGTGTCTGTAGTGACGTCCCGTACTCTAGCACTGACATGCAGTGCCTCTAGACCGCTGCACCACTCCCCTGGGAGCTCTCTCCGTGTATTTTTGTTAAACTTTTTATTTTATGTTGATTTGCTGTCTGATATTTGTTCATTCTTGTACAGTGATGCCAATGAAAATACAGTAAAAGTAGTAGTTTTATTCTAGACCTCTTTCTCCAGGTGGACAGATTGATACTCTCTGTCCCAACTCTCTCATGTACATGCATGTACATAGAAAATGGTCCCATAATGGAAGAACATACAGATTTCTCTAGGTCCCATACTCTCTCCCGTCCCACACTTTTCCATTGTTTTTCTCGTCCCATACTCTCTCCGTCCCATACTCTCTCCGTCCCATACTCTCTCCGTCCCATACTCTCTCCGTCCCATACTCTCTCCGTCCCATACTCTCTCCGTCCCATACTCTCTCCCATCCTCTGTCCCATACTCTCTCCGTCCCATACTCTCTCCGTCCCTCTCGTCCCATACTCTACTCTCTCTCGTCCCATACTCTCTCTCCGTCCCATACTCTCTCGTACTCTCTCTCGTCCCATACTCTCTCCGTCCCATACTCTCTCGTCCCATACTCTCTCTCCGTCCCTCGTATACTCTCTCTCCGTCCCATACTCTCTCTCTCCCATACTCTCTCTACGTCCCATACTCTCTCTCGTCCCATACTCTCTCCCATACTCTCTCTCCGTCCCATACTCTCTCCACGTCCCATACTCTCTCCGTCCTCTACGTCCCGTACTCTCTCTCCCATCCTCTCCGTCCCATTCTCTCTCCGTCCCATACTCTCTCCCATACTCTCCGTCCCATACTCTCTCTCCCCATACTCCCATATCCCATACTCTCTCCGTCCCATACTCTCTCTCTCCCATACTCTCTCTCTACGTCCCATACTCTCTCTGTCCCATCCCACTCTCTCTACTTCCCATACTCTCTCTGTCCCATACTCTCTCTGTCCCATACTCTCTCTCTGTCCCTCGTCCCATACTCTCTCTCCGTCCCATACTCTCTCTGTCCCATACTCTCTCTGTCCCATACTCTCTCTCACGTCCCATACTCTCTCTGTCCCATACTCTCTCCGTCCCATACTCTCTCTCTCTCCGTCCCATACGTCCCATACTCTCTCTACGTCCCATACTCCATACTCTCTACGTCCCATACTCTCTACGTCCCATACTCTCTCACGTCCCATACTCTCTCGTCCCATACTCTCTCTCTGTCCCGTACTCTCTCCGTCCCATACTCTCTCGTCCCATACCATTCTCTCCCATACTCTCTCGTCCCATACTCTCTCTGTCCCATACTCTCTCTGTCCCATACTCTCTCTGTCCCATACTCCCATACTCTGTCCCATACTCTCTCCCATGTCCCATACTTCTCTCTGTCCCATACTCTCTCTCTACGTCCCATACTCTCTACGTCCCATACTCTCTCTCCATACTCCCATACTCTCTACTCTCCGTCCCATACTCTCTCTCCGTCCCATACTCTCTCTCCGTCCCATACTCTCTCTGTCCCATACTCTCTCTGTCCCATACTCTCTCTGTCCCATACTCTCTCTCCGTCCCATACTCTCTCCGTCCCATACTCTCTACGTCCCATACTCTCTCGTCCCATACTCTCTACGTCCCATACTCTCTCGTCCCATACTCTCTACGTCCCATACTCTCTGTCCCATACGTCCCGTCCCATATTCTCTCCGTCCCATACTCTCTCTCCCATACTCTCTCTCTGTCCCATACTCCCATACTTTCCCCCATACTCTCTCTGTCCCACTCTCTCTGTCCCGTACTCTACTCTGTCCCATACTCTCTCTGTCCCATACTCTCTACGTCCCATATACTCTCTCTGTCCCATACCCATACTCTCTCGTCCCATACTCTCTCTCCGTCCCATACTCTCTCTCTCTCCGTCCCATACTTCTCTACGTCCCATACTCTCTCCGTCCCATACTCTCTCCCATACTCTCTCTCCGTCCCATACTCTCTCTCTCTCCCCATACTCTCTCTACGTCCCATACTCTCTCCGTCCCATACTCTCTACGTCCCATACTCTCTCCGTCCCATACTCTCTCTGTCCCATACTCTCTCCGTCCCATACTCTCTCCGTCCCATACTCTCTCCGTCCCATACTCTCTCCGTCCCATACTCTCTCCGTCCCATACTCTCTCTCCGTCCCATACTCTCTCCGTCCCATACTCTCTCCGTCCCATACTCTCTCTCTGTCCCATACTCTCTCTGTCCCATACTCTCTCTCCGTCCCATACTCTCTCTCCGTCCCATACTCTCTCCGTCCCATACTCTCTCTCCGTCCCATACTCTCTCTCCGTCCCATACTCTCTCTCCGTCCCATACTCTCTCTCCGTCCCATACTCTCTCTCTCCCATACTCTCTCTACGTCCCATACTCTCTCTCCGTCCCATACTCTCTCTACGTCCCATACTCTCTCTACGTCCCATACTCTCTCTACGTCCCATACTCTCTCTCCCGTCCCTCGTCCCATACTCTCTCTCCGTCCCACTCTCTACGTCTCTCTCGTCCCATACTCTCTACGTCCCATACTCTCTACGTCCCATACTCTCATAACTACAAAGACTGAAATGTGCATGTACTTGCTTTCTCCCATACTCTGTCCCATACTCTCTGTCCCATACCTCTGTCCCATACTCTCTGTCCCATACTCTCTGTCCCATGAGAAGCCACACTGGTTTTTAACAATCTGGTATTTACACTGATGTGGAAACAGGATGGCTGGAGAAAGCTGGCTAACGGTTTTCAGTGGTCTAAAAGAGACAACTGTTGTGTGCCAGACTTTGACCAGTGGAATAGGTTACAGTTTGGGACTTGGCCAAGGAAAGGAATTCACTTCAGACGATCCAGTAATGGTTAAAGCCCAGTGAGCTCATTCACCAGTCTATCAGCCAATCTGTATCCAGTAATGGTTGTAAAGCCCAGTGAGCTCATTCACCAGTCTATCAGCCAATCTATATCCAGTCCGCGAGGGGGAAATGTAACACAGAGCCCTGAAGACTTCAGCAGTGGTCCAAACGCCTGACTGATATTAAATTCATCATCCAATTACATTTAAGCTAAATCTAATCAATCAAGTGATTTGTGGAATTGGTCAGAGGTTCACCAATTCAATTATTGTTCATTCTTCTAATTTCCTTGTGGTAGGAGTTTCCTCCTGCTTAAACAAACCGTTTATTGATTTAAGATTAATTTGGGTCGTAAATGTCAGCCGAGTAATTTTATTTTGGGCAATGCCGAGGAAAGGGGCGTGAACTACATTACCCATAATGCCTTTAGCCATGACGTTCTCAAGTCCATCCTGCCAGGCATCCAACGGTTGGTTTGTGAACTGCAAAATCCACAAAGAAGAGAGGGAAGCGTCTGCTGCGCCCCTGGGTCGTTTTAAATTAGCCTCTAAAACATCACCGAAAACTTAAAACAACCGCTAGCTATGGCAGAGGGAGACAACAAAAGCGCCAACGTACTCGTAAGTAACGTTATCCCACTTTCGACTTGACAAGCGTTTGTTCCTGAATTTTAGGTAACGTTAATTAACGTCGTAGTGTTGCTTGACAACGGCCTTCGAAATGCGAACAATTTAACCCGCTATGCTGCGAAGGAGGATTAGTGAAAATGAGAACCGTGCCCGACAAAATTAAATCATTAATCTGAGCAAATTAACCAAGCCATACAATACATGGTTTGTTAGACGGCTTTATGTATCATTTTACATGTATCATTTTACATAGGCCGCTAGCAATTAACGTTATGCAGTCTTAATATCGGCCTTATAGCTAACATTATTGCTCGGCTAACTAGCTGTTCTCGCATGATACGGCTAATTAGTGAAAGGTGTTTTTGTAGCTCGCTGTGTTTTATTTGGCTGGCTCGCCAACACAGCGGCTGTCCGTAAGGTTATTTTAAATGTGACACGTTCAGCTGACAGGCCGAGAGAGCCCACGTCTGGCTAATTTGGATCTTGTGACATTTATTTAACATCCCCTTTGAAATGACCAAATGTGCTTTACCTTAACTATTTGATTAGTCACCGAAAGATGACAAATTATATATTTGGTGTAAAAATAGTTAGACGATTTACTCTATAATTAAGCATGGTTAGATACATTTGTGACTAGTGTAATTAAGACCATGGTCAGATGTATATACCCTTCCCAGACAAGTCTTCCAGTTTTCATTGTGCAGTTCTGAGGCTAACCTTTCTTAATTAAATGATAATGCCCGAGAAGACTATGTTTGAAGGATATTGGCACTGGTGGTGTTAGGCCCGAGATTAAATCACATTTTATTGGTCACATACACATGGTTAGCAGATGTTACTGCGACGATAGCGAAATGCTTGTAGTCGAGGGCAGGTGGTGTGCCGCAAATCTCCCCCTGTCAGAGTCAAATACTTTCCTTCAAACACCGCCTTCGAGGGCATTTATACTACGGGTTAGGAACATATTCAAATAATGATTGACATGTTTTCATTAACGTTATCTTGATTAATTTATTCATACAATTTCAGCCTTCCACAATGTATAGTCCCGATACAAATAGGTATTTTAACGTCGAAGATTTTTAGCAGGTGGTAATTTGTAATCAGCATTCAGGGTCTGATCCTAAATTTCCATAGAAAACGGCCCCTTGCAACATTGATTGATTGGGGTTAGAGGAATAGAAAGCCACTGATCTGGAAGATGAAAATGATGAGGGCATCAGTCATCCAAAGCGCAGAAATGCCTCCTAATGTCACCAACTACAAATGCCGAAATATGGACGAGATGCATCCTAGAGCTGGGCGACGGTCACAACAAACTAACGTTCTCATTTAATCAACACTGTTAAGTACAAGCATATTACATTTGTAATCTTATAGAGAACAATCTAATGATTCATTCTGTGATTCATAATGACATGGGCTAAAGAGAACTACTTACAAGCCCTAAACCAACAATACAGTCTATTACTTGGATGACTGTAGTCTTTGACAATTTTTTTGGAGGGCCTTCCTCTGACACAGTGTAACAGTATAACTTTAGACCGTCCCCTCGCCCATACCCGGGCGCGAACCAGGGACCCTCTGCACACATCAACAACAGTCACCCTCGAAGCATCGTTACCCATCGCTCCACAAAGCCACAGCCCTTGCAGAGCAAGGGGAACTACTACTTCAAGGTCTCAGAGAAAGTGACGTCACTGATTGAAACGCTAACTAAGCTAGCCGTTTCACATCCGTTACAACAGCCTAGGATATAGGTCCTGGATGCCAGGAAGCTTAGGCTCCAGTGACGTACTGGGCCGTGCGCGCTACCTCTGTAGCGCCTTACGGTTGGATGCCAAGCAGTTGCCATACCAGGCGGTGATGCAACCTGTCAGCATGCTCTCGATGGTGCAGCTGTAGAACTCTTGAGGATCTGGGGACCCATGCCAAATCTTTTCAGTCTCTTGAGGGGAAAAGGCATTGTTGTGCCCTCTTCAGGACTGTCTTGGTGTGTTTGGACTATGATAGTTTGTTGGTGATGTGGGCACCAAGGAACTTGAAGCTCTCAATCTGCTCCACTACAGCCCCGTTGATGTGAATGGGGGCGTGTTCGGTCCTACTTTTCCTGTAGTCCACGATCAGCTCCTTTGTCATGCTCACATTGAGGGAGAGGTTGTTGTCCTGGCACCACACTGCCAGGTCTCTGACCTCCTCCCTATAGGCTCTCATTGTTGTCGGTGATCAGGCCTGCCACTGTTGTGTCGTTAGCAAACTTAATGGTGGTGCTGGAATCGTGCTTGGCCACGCAGTTGTGGTGAACAGGGAAACCGGGAGGGGACTAAACACGTACCCCTGAGGGGCCCCGTGTTGAGGATCAACGTGGCAGATGTATTGTTGCCTAGCCTTACAACCTGGGGGTGGCCTGTCAGGAAGGTCAGGATCCAGTTGCAGAGGGAGGTGTTTAGTCCCAGGGTCCTTATCTTAGTGATGCGCTTCGTGGGCACTATGGTGTTGAGCTGTAGTCAATGAACAAATCAAATTTTATTTGTCACATACACATGATTAGCAGATGTTAATGCGAGTGTTGCGAAATGCTTGTGCTTCTAGTTCTGACAATGCAGTAATGTCCAACCTAACAATTTCATAACAATTACCTTATACACACAAGTATAAAGGAATGAATAAGAATATGTACATAAAAAAATATATATATATGAATGAGTGATGGTATAGAGTGGCATAGGCAAGATGCAGTAGATGGTATAGAGTACAGTATATACATATGAGATGAGTAATGTAGGGTATGTAAACATTATATGAAGTGGCATTGTTTAAAGTGGCTAGTGATACATTTCTTACATCAATTTTCCATTATTAAAGTGGCTGGAGTTGAGTCAGTATGTTGGCAGCAGCCACTCAATGTTAGTGGTGGCTGTTTACCAGTCTAATGGCCTTGAGATAGAAGCTGTTTTTCAGTCTCTCGGTCCCAGCTTTGATGCACCTGTACTGCCCTCGCCTTCTGGATGATAGCGGGGTGAACAGGCAGTGGCTCGGGTGGTTTATGTCCTTGATGATCTTTATGGCCTTTCTGTGACATCGGGTGGTGTAGGTGTCCTGGAGGGCAGGTAGTTTGCCCCCGGTGATGCGTTGTGCAGACCTCACTACCCTCTGGAGAGCCTTACGGTTATGGGTGGAGCAGTTGCCGTACCAGGCGGTGATACAACCCGACAGGATGCTCTCGATTGTGCATCTGTAGAAGTTTGAGTGTTTTTGGTGACAATCCAAATTTCTTCAGCCTCCTGAAGTTGAAGAGGCGCTGCTGCGCCTTCTTCACGACGCTGTCTGTGTGGGTGGACCAATTCAGTTTGTCTGTGATGTGTACGCCGAGGAACTTATAACTTTCTTCCCTCTCCACTACTGTCCCGTCGATGTGGATAGGCGGTGCTCCCTCTGCTGTTTCCTGAAGTCCACAATCATCTCCTTTGTTTTGTTGACGTTGAGTGTGAGGTTATTTTCCTGACACCACACTCCGAGGGCCCTCACCTCCTCCCTGTAGGCTGTCTCGTTGTTGGTAATGAATCCTACCACTGTAGTGTCGTCTGCAAACTTGATGATTGAGTTGGAGGCGTGCATGGCCACTCTGTCGTGGGTGAACAGGGAGTACAGGAGGGGGCTGAGAACGCACCCTTGTGGGGCCCCCGTGTTGAGTATCAGCGGGGTGGAGATGTTGTTACCTACCCTCACCACCTGGGGGCGGCCCGTCAGGAAGTCCAGGACCCAGTTGCACGGGGCTGGGTCGAGACCCAGGGTCTCGAGCTTGATGACGAATTTGGAGGGTACTATGGTGTTAAATGCTGAGCTGTAGTCGATAAACAGCATTCTCACATAGGTATTCCTCTTGTCCAGATGGGTTAGGGCATTGTGCATCATTCTCACATAGGTGTTCCTTTTGTCCAGGTGTGAAAAGGCAGTGTGGAGTGCAATCATCTGTGGATCTGTTGTGGTGTTATGTGAATTGTGGGTCTTTGGTTTCTGGGATGATGGTGTTGTGAGCCTTGACCAGCCTTTCAAAGCACTTCATGGCAACCTACATGAGCGCTACGGGGTGGTAGTCATTTAGGCAGGTAACCTTCGCTTTCTTGGGCACAGGTACTATGGTGGTCTGCTTGAAACGTGTCGCTATTACAGACTCGGGCAGGGAGAGGTTGAAAATGTCAGTGAAGACACTTGTCAGTTGGTCCTTGCATCCTCTGAGTACACACGTCCTGGTAATCCGTCTGGCCTTGTGAAGGTTGACCTGTTTTATAGGTCTTGCTCACATCGGCTACGGGAGAGAGAGCGTGATCACAGTCGTAGCACCCGGCATTGAATTTATCTGTATTTCACTACATTCTCGAGCAGTGGTTCCCAAACTGAAACTCGGTTAGGTTAATCTGGTTAATCAGGTTAATCTGGACTGTTTTGAAATTGGGTAGTGCATCAGTTTTTCTATTGTCAGTCATTGCATTTCTTAGAGATATTTATTTTATAACCTTTATTTAACTAGGCATGTCAGTTAAAGAACAAATTCTTGTTTACAATGACAGCCTACTGGGAACAGTGGGGGTTAACTGCCTTGTTCAGGGGCAGAACGACAGAGTTTTACCTTGTCAGCCTCAGCTCGTTACTGGCCCAACAACTTAACGACTCTACAGGCAACACAATCAACTACTAGGCTACGTGTCCGCCTCTTTCTAACCACTAGGCTACACTCTAACCACAGGCTACGTTGGTACACTCTAACTGGCTAGGCTACCTGCCACCTCGCCTGGACCTGCACTCTAACCACTAGGCTACCTGCCACCCCGTGTCTAACTACTAGGCTACCTGCCGCTTATTACTAAGGCTGTCACTTTTTTGCCGCCCTTTGGTAACCACTAGGCTTTTCTAACCACTAGTGTTAATGGGCTTATTCCACTCTACCTGCCGCCCCCTTCTAACCACACATGAATAAACTAGATTATTAGCCACACTCTAACCACTAGGCTAAATGTATGGACACTCTAACCACTCTGTCTAACGCTGCCCCCTAAACTCTAAAAGGTTACCTGAACTCTAATTGGCTTCCCCCCACTCTAAAACTGAATTTTCTCAGTACACAAGATTTTTTTGTAGAACTGCAGGAAATATGCTTTTTAAAACGGCAAAAATTAGTTGTCTAGCAACAAGAGGGGTGTAAACAGTTTGTGGCCATAGAAATAGATATGCAGGGGGGTGCTCCCCAATGATTGCAAGGGGAGCCTGAGTGGGAGAAGGTTTAGGAACCGCTGTTCTAGAACAGTGATGGAACACTAGAATCTGGTTGACACGGTCTTCTGTTAAATCGTGCTTTGTCAGCTTAACGACAGCTCTCAGATGTGGCAGTCAGGCCTCGTCTATCGTTGATTACATTCAACCACCGAACAAACCTACCACAGAGGATCAACTGACAACTAGGATGGATCACGATGATGATCTGTGTGGCAAAACAAGTCTGTAACGTTAATAGCTATGCCTTTTCCTGGCTGGCTGTGGGTCATGAGACGACATGGTGTTTAGTGCCACTTGGAATAGAGATGTCTGTATGAAAGACGGGTCTTTGTGGTGTCAGCACAACGTGGGATTATTTCACTTCCCAGACCATTCACAATGACACCTCTGTTTTCCTCAACCCTTCGGCCCTGTGGCTCTGCTCAGCCGCCAACTGATAGTAGTAGAGGGATGTTTGGAAGTCAGCAGGGCTTAAGGTATTAAGCAAGCCATTAAACAGTGGTATTTCTGTGGTGCAGTCCGATGCGTCTAAATGGCACCCTAGTCCCTATATAGTGCACTTCATTGACCAGAGTCCTATGGGGTGCCATTTGGGACTCAGCCTAGCTCCTTAGATGAACAGGCTAAACTGTTAACTATATGTGAATTGGAGTTCAGCATTGTCTGGACTGAGAGTTAGATGGCTTTTCTTCTGAGTGCACCAGTGCATCTTGAGTCCTTGTCAACCTGACCCGTTATCAGGCTGCGTTTTCACACACCTTGGGGGGGGGACTACTGCCGTGGCCTATTTATTGCCTTACCTCTTTACTCCATTTGCACACACTGTACGTAGATCGTCTGTTGTGTTATTGACTGTACGTTTGTTTATTCCATGTGTAAATCTGTGTTGTTTGTGTCGCACTGCTTTGCTTTATCTTGGCCAGGTCGCAGTTGTAAATGAGAACTTGTTCTCAACTGGCCTACCTGGTTAAATAAAGGTGAATTAAAAATGAATCAGGCTGGTCAAATTGCTACTTTGCCATGTTGGGAGCCGGGGATTTGTGTATGTATTTAAACAACGCTAGCGTCCTGTCCAAGAGGTTAACACCTGGCTCTGCAATAGACTAATGTCCTGTCCAAGAGGTTAACACCTGGCTCTACAATAGACTAGTGTTAACACCTGACTCTGCAATAGACTAGTGTTAACACCTGGCTCTACAATAGACTAGTGTTAACACCTGACTCTGCAATAGACTAGCGTCCTGTCCAGGAGGTGTACTGGTAGATCAAGCTACCTCACTCTTCAGAAACAGGAGATGGGCTCCTGTCTCATGGACCCTTCTGGCTCGTCCAAGGCTACTTCCTAACCTCTGTCTCTGGCGTGTGTCTCGGTCGGTGTCTGTGTTCCAGGCCCAGGAGACGGCCCAGCTGGAGGAGCAGCTGCAGGGCTGGGGAGAGGTGATCCTGGCTGGGGACCAGGTCCTACGTTGGAAGAAACCATGGTTCCCTGGAGCCCTGATGGCAACCACACATGTGAGTTACCCTGGAGCCCATGTGAGTAGTACAGCCACCACACTGGTCTTTATGTGAGTAGTACTCACACACACACGCAGCCACCACACTGGTCTTTATGTGAGTAGTACTCACACACACACGCAGCCACCACACTGGTCTTTATGTGAGTAGTACTCACACACACACGCAGCCACCACACTGGTCTTTATGTGAGTAGTACTCACACACACACGCAGCCACCACACTGGTCTTTATGTGAGTAGTACTCACACACACAGCCCTGATGGCAGCCACCACACTGGTCTTTATGTGAGTAGTACTCACACACACACGCAGCCACCACACTGGTCTTTATGTGAGTAGTACTCACACACACACGCAGCCACCACACTGGTCTTTATGTGAGTAGTACTCACACACACAGCCCTGATGGCAGCCACCACACTGGTCTTCATGTGAGTAGTACTCACACACACAGCCCTGATGGCAGCCACCACACTGGTCTTCATGTGAGTAGTACTCACACACACAGCCCTGATGGCAGCCACCACACTGGTCTTCATGTGAGTAGTACTCACACACACAGCCCTGATGGTGGCCACCACACTGGTCTTTATGTGAGTAGTACTCACACACACACACGTAGCCACCACACTGGTCTTTATGTGAGTAGTACTCACACACACACACGCAGCCACCACACTGGTCTTT
>NW_026290194.1:0-7671 GCF_023373465.1 Oncorhynchus keta | reverse complement strand
CTGCCAGCCCTCCTCTACCTCTGGTCTCTGGACTGCTCCTCACTGCTGTCCTATCTGCCAGCCCTCCTCTACCTCTGGTCTCTGGACTGCTCCTCACTGCTGTCCTATCTGCCAGCTCTCCTCTACCTCTGGTCTCTGGACTGCTCCTCACTGCTGTCCTGTCTGCCAGCCCTCCTCTACCTCTGGTCTCTGGACTGCTCCTCACTGCTGTCCTATCTGCCAGCCCTCCTCTACCTCTGGTCTCTGGACTGCTCCTCACTGCTGTCCTATCTGCCAGCCCTCCTCTACCTCTGGTCTCTGGACTGCTCCTCACTGCTGTCCTATCTGCCAGCCCTCCTCTACCTCTGGTCTCTGGACTGCTCCTCACTGCTGTCCTATCTGCCAGCCCTGCTCTGCCTCTGGTCTCTGGACTGATCCTCACTGCTGTCCTATCTGCCAGCCCTCCTCTGCCTCTGGTCTCTGGACTGCTCCTCACTGCTGTCCTATCTGCCAACCCTGCTCTACCTCTGGTCTCTGGACTGCTCCTCACTGCTGTCCTATCTGCCAGCCCTGCTCTGCCTCTGGTCTCTGGACTGCTCCTCACTGCTGTCCTATCTGCCAGCCCTGCTCTACCTCTGGTCTCTGGACTGCTCCTCACTGCTGTCATGTCTGCCAGCTCTCCTCTGCCTCTGGTCTCTGGACTGCTCCTCACTGCTGTCCTATCTGCCAGCCCTCCTCTACCTCTGGTCTCTGGACTGCTCCTCACTGCTGTCCTATCTGCCAGCCCTGCTCTGCCTCTGGTCTCTGGACTGCTCCTCACTGCTGTCCTATCTGCCAGCCCTGCTCTACCTCTGGTCTCTGGACTGCTCCTCACTGCTGTCATGTCTGCCAGCTCTCCTCTGCCTCTTGTCTCTGGACTGCTCCTCACTGCTGTCCTATCTGCCAGCCCTCCTCTACCTCTGGTCTCTGGACTGCTCCTCACTGCTGTCCTATCTGCCAGCCCTGCTCTGCCTCTGGTCTCTGGACTGCTCCTCACTGCTGTCCTGTCTGCCAGCTCTCCTCTGCCTCTGGTCTCTGGACTGCTCCTCACTGCTGTCCTGTCTGCCAGCTCTCCTCTGCCTCTGGTCTCTGGACTGCTCCTCACTGCTGTCCTATCTGCCAGCCCTGCTCTGCCTCTGGTCTCTGGACTGCTCCTCACTGCTGTCCTATCTGCCAGCCCTCCTCTACCTCTGGATGCTACAGACAGATAGTGTTGTTTTCAGATGGACAGCTGTGTCTTAATTATGTGTAATTACCCCACAGAGGGGGTGGAGTACTCCCATGGGTCACTTCAGATATGTCCAACGTACTGTGCACTGTGTTTTGTGTTAGTGTAGTCGCCTTGTACTCTCCTCACGGTGGCCCATCTCATTATCATGTGTGAGTGCATGGCCGGTTGACAGGCCCAGTCCCTCCACAGTTTGACCTTGGCTGTCACGCTGTATTAGTGGAAGGGCTTGGAGCACGCAGCTTTTGTCACAGCGCATAAACGCCCTTTCAGGACTCAGCAGCTTCTAGACAGGAGACTATCATCCCTCCCCGTGTCCCACCCCTCAAATAGGCGGCCCTTAGTGCTGGATACCAGCCAAGATGTGTCACTGAGACGAGCGCTCTGTAGTGACATCCACCTCCCTGTCTGCCAGGCCAGGGTTGCAGTGTGTTCTGACAGTTTGGTCTAAGATCTGTCTAAGGAGCTGTGGTCATACTACATGTACTGTACCTCTTGCCCCTGGAAATGGTCCAGGAGTTCAGTTGGTTGAAGTTGATTTCATTCTTAGATGGACTCAATACATTTAGGATAATGATGCACCTATAAAAGCAGTCCACAGACAGTTCAGATTTGTAGTCCTAGTTTGTGTTCTGGTACAGCAGTCCCTCTTGGCACTCAGGATGCAGACTGAGAGAGAATGAGGCAGTGTGTGTAATTGGACATGGACATGGACAAGACAGGCATCGTAGCATGGCCGGTGGGTGTCCATGTGAAGGACGAGCTCAGTTGACATGAATCCTCTCTAACGAGAAGCGAGCTGACATTAATCCCATCAGAGCAGAGTTGTAGTTCTCTGGGCAATGATCATGATACAGAATTCCTGAATTCCTGGTTCCCCTGACCGCTTGGCACCATGCCCCCCCCCCCTTGCACCCCTGTCACTCCTAAAGGCAGATTAGAACAGAGATGACCACCCTTGCCACCCCCACCCTCCACCCAGTGTCAGAGGCCCTAGGGGTGTTACGTATGCCACAAGATACCCAGTCTGCCCAGAACAGTTTCACTTTGCACTGGTCAGAAGGCTATGATATGGACTAGTGGAAGGACCAAGACCCTCTCTCTTTGTCTGTATCTGTCCATTCCGTCTGGGGTTGTATTAGTGTTTTGCTGTGTCTTGATGAGTAGCTACCCTAGTGGGGTGCCAAGGCACCAGTGCTCAGTGGCTTGTGCTCAGAAGCTTTTTTGTGACAGTAACACTCCCAGAAGAGAGACATGATACGTAACAGAGACTATTGATCAAATCTAGGGCGAATTTCAGGAGGAGACTGAATTCACCTGAATTCCAAAACTATGACAGTGTTAGATGTTCTCCTCACTAACCCTGTGAACCTCATGCCAGTTCCTCATCTCCATGAATAGTTTAGGATCTGCTGTCCATGAGCAAGTGTTTAAAGAGAGACGAGTCCTGTCAATGAGTGGCTCTGTAACAAGCAGCTACTCCCCACAGTCCCTGTGCTGTCGGTGTATAAGGCCTGATGTCCCTTTCTGCCTGCCTCACTGCAGTACTACTAGTGGTGGTTAGGCTCTGTCCTTGGCTGTACTGTGCTCTGTCTTCAGGTAATCAGTGCTCTTGGATCATGAGATGAGAATGAGATCACTGCTGGTTGAGGGGAGTTTGGCCCATGTTGGTGTGGCCCTGGAGGAAGCCAGCAGGCAGGCAGGGAGCAGGAATCCTGGCTAGAGTGATTAGGAACCTGGATACTTAGAGAAGAGCCATGAGGCTAGAGGCTCACTGATGGTTACCCATCTGAATCACAAAGGACAGGCTGATGGACATGGGTCTGGACTGAGGTCCTTTATCCAGCAGCACCCCAGGAACACGTCCTGGTGTCCCTTCCCGCTTTCGCTGAGTGTCTTCCCAAGTACTCTGTATGAAGGAATGCTGCATTGTCTAGTCCTTACACATCCACCTACAGTATACTACAGATTCCAATCAACTTAAACATCTTATCATACATTTCTGTCTGACACTCGTATGGTACATCAGCACTATAATTATTTTCAACCATAATGCATATGTAATCAGTTCCCTATAGTCGTTCTATAAGAGTTAGCTTTTGCTACTAATCTAATTTATGCAAATATATGCTGGCGTCATGGGCTATAATGTGGTATGCTGGTGTCATGGGCTATAATGTGATATGATGATGGATGGTAGATTTTTGTGAGAATAAAACAAGGTTCTTTGTCGCCACAAGCTCAAAGCACCAAAAGCGTTGTATGTCTCAGTGATTTCAGAGTGGCTGGAGCCAATCTCCAGAAATAATAATTTTACTGCTGTGCACATTTCATGCTTCATCTGGCTCTATTGGGCCTTTTGAAGGGACTTTAAGGCCATTGGACATCAGAGCAAGAAACATCAAAACACAGAAACCCTCAAAGCTACATCTGAAAGCATGCAATGGCAGTCCCTAACCTTAAATTGGCCTTTTAATATTGAGATTAAAGCCTAGATGAGTACATTTTTGGCAGATGGTACAGAACATGATAATAGAGCAAAGACATTTGAGAAATATCCCCCCTCTTAAAATGGAGAAGTTGTAATGGAAGCGTGCTATAAGCAGTTTCTGCCCTTGCTGACCTGTAGATAGATAAGGTTTGAATGGGTATGTGGTTCTGTGGGGGTCGTGGGCCCGGCAGTAGAGACTGCTGAGGGGAGGACGGCTCTTTAATAATAGCTGGAACGGAGCAAATGGAATGGCACCAAACACCTGGAAACCATCTGTTTAATGTATTTGATACCATTCCACTGACTCCACTCCAGCCATTACCACAAGCCCGTCCTCCCCAATTAAGGTGCTACCAACCTCCATGCCAACAATGTGCTACCCTGCTGCTCCACTGGTGGCCAAGCAATATGCTAGGGCGCCAACGCTCCTGCTCAGCCGTGTGTGTGTGTGGTAAACATGGGTGACATTTTTTGTGTGTGTGATTAGTGTCTGTCAACAGATTGATGTGAGTGGCTGTGAGGCCTTGCTCTTTTCAGACATGCTCTGCTGTGGCAGCTGGAGTGCGGTGTTGACGGAGCCACGTGCTGACTGGGCGCTTCCTGCCTCCTAGCACCACACGTGAGACTGGGCGCTTCCTGCCTCCTAGCACCACACGTGAGACTGACGGCCGTTGACAACTGCCATTTGGACCCTTTTATGTGCGAAAAATGTCATTTTCCGACAAGACCAGGGCCTGTATCTGATCGTCAATCCTCTGGCCACAGTCCCCCGGGTCAGGCTTTACAGCTGATTGAACAATGGGGCAAAGCTGTTTAAGATGCGTGTGTGAGTATTATTCAACATACTGTGAACGTACATTTGAACACACATTCCTCATTTGTTTCTAGTCACTCTATGCATGAGAGAGAGACTTCTGTTCTTCCTCAAAATAAAATGTCAAATGGTCGATTACATACTGGTTTGTGTAAAGAAATAGAAGTCATATAAGTTGTTACAGAACCATTCACACAGATGCATCACTCTCACTGAACACCCTATAAGCAACACTAAAAGAGACAGTTTGCTCTTTGAAGAGTTACTCAAAGGCTGTATGGCCGTTTTGTTCCAGGATCAGCTGAATGGAACCATGTGGCAGGACAGTCAGGTAGTTTAATTTAGAGGTTGGACCAAGCCTTGATCATCATTATTTGAATGATGCCAATGATGGTATTGTTGAAGATGTTGAGACCATGGTATTTTGAATTTAGTGATTGCTGATTGGTGGCGTCACAGAGGATTGTTCCAATGATATCAGAAGAAAATATTCTGCATTTGAGCTCATAAAGTAGGACAATGTTATCTGATTTGTGGGTGGTGATGTCACAAAGGAGAATAATTTTGTAAATAGTGATGTCACAAAGTAACACTGTTTTTGTAAGCTTGATGGATTGAGGAGATAGACATTTTCAGTTCAATGAGTTGTGGGGTTTTAATTGGAGAAATATGAGTCCTTGTTATGGTGTTGAAGACCCACTCTTGTCTCAGTGCAACCCCAACGTGACCTTTGTGTAGCCCAATGGAAGAAATGGCCCAAAGCAGACCGAGTTTCATTTTGTTTGGGGGATTTGCTGCATCCTGTCTCTGCTTCACAGTTTTGTGTATCATTTCAACATGATGATATTGTCCATGCTCCTATCTAACATATCTGATGATGAACTTTAATTAAGGTTCGTTTGAGCGAGGGGTCCAGGGGGGTGTAGTATCAAAGCTTGTATCCGTCTCTCCCAATGTCAGTCATGACTGGCCATCAGGGGCAGTGCCCTGGAGGAGGGTGAGAGGGAGCGGGGGATACAGGAAAACTGGGGATCGGAGGGGGCTTGGCTGTGACTTTGCCCCAGGTCGGGGACCAGGGACAAGGGTCTGAGTAAGTGAGTGACAGCCCTGAAGGGCCACCAAGTCATCCTTTTCACTCAGAGGCAGCCATTGACTTTGTGTGTGTGTGTGTGCGTGTGTGTGTATGGCAGTGTTTGTGTCCATTTAGGCCAGAGCGCAGGGCACAGACAACCTTCTGCTTGCTGCCACAGCGATGCCTTGGCCATGACGATATCCTGGGTGCCGTGGAGACGAGGGCTCAAGGCTGGCTATGACAGGGCTACTACCCAGCTGCCCTGGCAGTGCTGCTCATTAATTCTGAAATTATAGGGGCCTCTATCTCTGTCCCCCCCCCCCTTCCTCTCAGTCTATCCATTCTCATATGACTGCAGAGTTTTTTGGGGGGACAGAGACTAGCGGTACAGGGACTCTATCCCCTGGGACAGAGACTATCGGTACAGGGACTCTATCCCCTGGGACAGAGACTATGGTACAGGACTCTATCCCCTGGGACAGAGACTAGCGGTATAGGGACTCTGTCCTCTGGGACAGAGACTAGCGGTACAGGGACTCTATCCCCTGAGACAGAGACTAGCGGGCCAGGGACTCTATCCCCTGGGACAGAGACTAGCTGGCCAGGGACTCTATCCCCTGGGACAGAGACTAGCGGTACAGGGACTCTATCCCCTGGGACAGAGACTAGCAGTACAGGGACTCTATCCCCTGGGACAGAGACTAGCGGTACAGGGACTCTATCCCCTGGGACAGAGAGACTAGCGGTACAGGGACTCTATCCCTAGGACAGAGACTAGCGGTACAGGACTCTATCCCCTGGGACAGAGACTATGGTACAGGGACTCTATCCCCTGGGACAGAGACTAGCGGTACAGGACTCTATCCCCTAGGACAGGAGCTAGCAGTACAGGACTCTCCCCTGGGACAGACTATGGCCTGAGGACTCTATCCCCTGGGACAGAGACTAGCTGTGCGAGACTCTATCCCTGGACAGAGACTAGCGTGCAGGGACTCTCACAGGACAGGGCTAGCGGTACAGGACTCTATCCCTGGACAGAGACTAGCGGTACAGGGACTCTATCCCCTGGGACAGAGACTAGCGGTACAGGGACTCTATCCCCTGGGACAGAGACTAGCGGTACAGGGACTCTATCCCCTGGGACAGAGACTAGCGGTACTGGGACTCTATCCCCTGGGACAGAGACTAGCGGTACAGGGACTCTATCCCCTGGGACAGAGACTAGCGGGCCAGGGACTCTATCCCCTGGGACAGAGACTAGCGGTACAGGGACTCTATCCCCTGGGACAGAGACTAGCGGTACAGGGACTCTATCCCCTGGGACAGAGACTAGCGGTACAGGGACTCTATCCCCTGGGACAGAGACTAGCGGTACAGGGACTCTATCCCCTGGGACAGAGACTAGCGGTACAGGGACTCTATCCCCTGGGACAGAGACTAGCGGGCCAGGGACTCTATCCCCTGGGACAGAGACTAGCGGTCCACGGACTCTATCCCCTGGGACAGAGACTAGCGGTACAGGGACTCTATCCCCTGGGACAGAGACTAGTGGTACAGGGACTCTATCCCCTGGGACAGAGACTAGCGGTACAGGGACTCTATCCCCTAGGACAGAGACTAGCTGTGCAGGGACAATATCCCCTGGGACAGGCGACTAGCTGTACAGACTCTCTTTCAATTGACCCAGAGCATCCCAATGTGTCGCATGTCAGTTAATGAGGAAGAGCCAGATTGTGTGTTCATTTATTGCTTGCTCTATTCCCCGTCTCTGTGGTTGCTGCCTCTGATGTAGAGGGAGAGCCATGGCCTTGTCAGTGGATGGATATCCTTGTGCTGCTCAGCGCTGCCTTTATTTGTCAGAGATCATTAGGCCTTGTTCTAAGAGACTGGTGTTGGCCTGCTATCAAACTGTCAACACTGAAAGGCTACTCTTCCCGTTCACTGGTCACCTGACATCTCTCTGGAACCTGCTCGTGTGTGTGTGCGAGAGAGAGAGTACATGAACTTGTGTATATTTATATTGTGTGCTTTGAAATGTGTGGTCAATG
>NW_026290193.1:0-1562 GCF_023373465.1 Oncorhynchus keta | reverse complement strand
TAGGCTACATTAATACAGGAGCACCTGAAGCTCTAGTGTTGCTGCTGCTTCTATATATACTCACTATCATTAGTGTATCAGTAGGCTACATTAATACAGGAGCACCTGAAGCTCTAGTGTTGCTGCTGCTTCTATTATCATACTCACTATCAGTAGTGTATCAGTAGGCTACATTAATACAGGAGCACCTGAAGCTCTAGTGTTGCTGCTGCTTCTATTATACTCACTATCATTAGTGTATCAGTAGGCTACATTAATACAGGAGCACCTGAAGCTCTAGTGTTGCTGCTGCTTCTATTATACTCACTATCATTAGTGTATCAGTAGGCTACATTAATACAGGAGCACCTGAAGCTCTAGTGTTGCTGCTGCTTCTATTATACTCACTATCATTAGTGTATCAGTAGGCTACATTAATACAGGAGCACCTGAAGCTCTAGTGTTGCTGCTGCTTCTATTATACTCACTATCATTAGTGTATCAGTAGGCTACATTAATACAGGAGCACCTGAAGCTCTAGTGCTGCTGCTGCTTCTATTATCATACTCACTATCAGTAGTGTATCAGTAGGCTACATTAATGCAAGCAGGAGCACCTGAAGCTCTGAATGTTGCTGCTGCTTCTATTATCATACTCACTATCATTAGTGTATCAGTAGGCTACATTAATACAGGGCACCTGTTTCTGGTGTTGCTGCTGCTTCTATTATACTCACTATCATTAGTGTATCAGTGAGCTACACATTAATACAGGGAGCACCTGAAGCTCTAGTGTTGCTGCTTCTATTATACTCACTATCATTAGTGTATCAGTAGGCTACATTAATACAGGAGCACCTGAAGCTCTAGTGTTGCTGCTGCTTCTATTATACTCAGTATCTCACTGTCATTAGTGTATCAGTAGGCTACATTATTATACAGTAGAGCACCACCTGAAGCTCTAGTGTTGCTGCTGCTTCTATTATACTCACTATCAGTAGTGTATCAGTAGGCTACATTAATACAGGAGCACCTGAAGCTCTAGTGTTGCTGCTGCTTCTATTATACTCACTATCATTAGTGTATCAGTAGTCTACATTAATACAGGAGCACCTGAAGCTCTAGTGTTGCTGCTGCTTCTATTATACTCACTATCATTAGTGTATCAGTAGGCTACATTAATACAGGAGCACCTGAAGCTCTAGTGTTGCTGCTGCTTCTTATAATACTCACCATCATTAGTGTATCAGTAGGCTACATTAATACAGGAGCACCTGAAGCTCTAGTGCTGCCGCTTCTATTATACTCACTATCATTAGTGTATCAGTAGGCTACATTAATACAGGAGCACCTGAAGCTCTAGTGCTGCTGCTGCTTCTATTATATACTCACTATCATTAGTGTATCAGGAGGAAGCTCTACTTCTATTATCATACAGGAGCACCTGAAGCCTAGTGTTGCTGCTGCTTCTATTATATACTCACTATCATTAGTGTATCAGTAGGCTACATTAATACAGGAGCACCTGAAGCTCTAGTGCTGCTGCTGCTTCTATTATACTCACTATCATTAGTGTATCAGTAG
>NW_026290192.1:0-2338 GCF_023373465.1 Oncorhynchus keta | reverse complement strand
GGAGCACCTGAAGCTCTAGTGTTGCTGCTGCTTCTATTATACTCACTATCATTAGTGTATCAGTAGGCTACATTAATACAGGAGCACCTGAAGCTCTGTTGCTGTGCTTGCATGCTGCTACATTAATACTGATCTAGTGCTGCTGCTGCTTCTATTATACTCACTATCATTAGTGTATCAGTAGGCTACATTAATACAGGAGCACCTGAAGCTCTAGTGCTGCTGCTGCTTCTATTATACTCACTATCATTAGTGTATCAGTAGGCTACATTAATACAGGAGCACCTGAAGCTCTAGTGCTGCTGCTGCTTCTATTATACTCACTATCATTAGTGTATCAGTAGGCTACATTAATACAGGAGCACCTGAAGCTCTAGTGTTGCTGCTGCTTCTATTATACTCACTATCATTAGTGTATCAGTAGGCTACATTAATACAGGAGCACCTGAAGCTCTAGTGTTGCTGCTGCTTCTATTATACTCACTATCATTAGTGTATCAGTAGGCTACATTAATACAGGAGCACCTGAAGCTCTAGTGTTGCTGCTGCTTCTATTATACTCACTATACTCACTAATCATTAGTGTATCAGTAGGCTACATTAATACAGGAGCACCTGAAGCTCTAGTGTTGCTGCTGCTTCTAGTAGGCTACTCTGTTGCTGCTGCTTCTATTATACTCACTATCATTAGTGTATCAGTAGGCTACATTAATACAGGAGCACCTGAAGCTCTAGTGCTGCTGCTGCTTCTATTATATACTCACTATCATTAGTGTATCAGTAGGCTACATTAATACAGGAGCACCTGAAGCTCTAGTGTTGCTGCTGCTTCTATTATACTCACTATCATTAGTGTATCAGTAGGCTACATTAATACAGGAGCACCTGAAGCTCTAGTGTTGCTGCTGCTTCTATTATACTCACTATCATTAGTGTATCAGTAGGCTACATTAATACAGGAGCACCTGAAGCTCTAGTGTTGCTGCTGCTTCTATTATACTCACTATCATTAGTGTATCAGTAGGCTACATTAATACAGGAGCACCTGAAGCTCTAGTGTTGCTGCTGCTTCTATTATACTCACTATCATTAGTGTATCAGTAGGCTACATTAATACAGGAGCACTGCTGAATACTCTATCAGTGTATGGCTGCTGCTTCTAGTGTTGCTGCTGCTTCTATTATATACTCACTATCATTAGTGTATCAGTAGGCTACATTAATACAGGAGCACCTGAAGCTCTAGTGTTGCTGCTGCTTCTATTATACTCACTATCATTAGTGTATCAGTAGGCTACATTAATACAGGAGCACCTGAAGCTCTAGTGTTGCTGCTGCTTCTATTATACTCACTATCATTAGTGTATCAGTAGGCTACATTAATACAGGAGCACCTGAAGCTCTAGTGTTGCTGCTGCTTCTATTATATACTCACTATCATTAGTGTATCAGTAGGCTACATTAATACAGGAGCACCTGAAGCTCTAGTGTTGCTGCTGCTTCTATTATACTCACTATCATTAGTGTATTATACAGTATCAGTAGCTACATTAATACAGGAGCACCTGAAGCTCTAGTGTTGCTGCTGCTTCTATTATACTCACTATCATTAGTGTATCAGTAGGCTACATTAATACAGGAGCACCTGAAGCTCTAGTGCTGCTGCTGCTTCTAATACTCACTATCATTAGTGTATCAGTAGGCTACATTAATACAGGAGCACCTGAAGCTCTAGTGTTGCTGCTGCTTCTATTATACTCACTATCATTAGTGTATCAGTAGGCTACATTAATACAGGAGCACCTGAAGCTCTAGTGCTGCTGCTGCTTCTATTATCATACTCACTATCATTAGTGTATCAGTAGGCTACATTAATACAGGAGCACCTGAAGCTCTAGTGTTGCTGCTGCTTCTATTATCATACTCACTATCATTAGTGTATCAGTAGGCTACATTAATACAGGAGCACCTGAAGCTCTAGTGTTGCTGCTGCTTCTATTATACTCACTATCATTAGTGTATCAGTAGGCTACATTAATACAGGAGCACCTGAAGCTCTAGTGTTGCTGCTGCTTCTATTATACTCACTATCATTAGTGTATCAGTAGGCTACATTAATACAGGAGCACCTGAAGCTCTAGTGTTGCTGCTGCTTCTATTATACTCACTATCATTAGTGTATCAGTAGGCTACATTAATACAGGAGCACCTGAAGCTCTAGTGTTGCTGCTGCTTCTATTATACTCACTATCATTAGTGTATCAGTAGGCTACATTAATACAGGAGCACCTGAAGCTCTAGTGTTGCTGCTGCTTCTATTATACTCACTATCATTAGTG
>NW_026290191.1:0-6783 GCF_023373465.1 Oncorhynchus keta | reverse complement strand
GTAGTGTGGTCGTAGTGTGGTCCTACCTAAGAGGTCGTAGTGTGGTGGAAATTATTGGTCCTACCTGAGAGGTGGTAGTGTGTGAGGGTAGTAGTGTGGTCGTAGTGTGGACCTACCTGAGAAGGGTAAATTAGTGGTCGTAGTGTGGTCGTAGTGTGGTCCTACCTGAGTGGTCGTAGTGTGGTCGTAGTGTGGTGGTAGTGGCTGGTCCTACCTGAGAGGAGTCGTAGTGTGAGTGCATTAGTGGCCAATTGCATTAGTATGGTGTGTGTGGTCCTACCTGAGAGGTCGTAGTATTGGTCGTAGTGATGCCAGTAGTGTGGTCCTACCTGAGAGGTCATAGTGTGGTTGTAGTGTGGTGCTAGTGTGGTCCTACCTAAGAGGTGTAGTGTCCTACCTGAGGTCGTAGTGTCTACCTGAGAGGTCGTAGTGTGGTCGTAGTGTGTTCCTACCTGAGAGGTCGTAGTGTGATTGTCTGAGAGGTCGTAGTGTGGTCGTAGTGTGGGTCGTGATGTGATTCCTGCCTGAGAAGTCGTAGTGGTGCGTAGTGTGGTCCTACCTGGGAGGAATTCGTGTGATGTGTGGTGGCTAGTGTGAGGTCCACACAGAGAGGTCGTAGTGTGGTGTGGTGTGGTAGTAGTGGTCGTAGTGTGGTCCTACCTGAGAGGCCGAGTGTGGTGGCGTGAGTAGCCGGGAGTGTTCGTAGCTCTGGAGGATTCCCAGGATGCGGTTCCCTCCAGCCCAGGCCAGAGAAACCAGGATGTCCACCAGAGAGACAAACACCAGGATCCCATCCAGAACATTCCAGCTGCCTTCGTGTAGCTCTGTTTGCCCTACAGAACCTCCCAACGCTACAATCTATAGACACAACATTGGAGAAGACAATAACTCCAGGACTGACAACAGACTGAAACAGACAGCAGATAGAAACAGACAGCAGACTGAAACAGACAGCAGACAGAAAAAAAAACAGAGATCAGACTGAAACAGACAGCACTCTGAAACAGAGATCAGACTGAAACAGACAGCAGACAGAAACAGAGACAGACTGAAAGCAGAGAACAGACTGGAAACAGACAGCAGACAGAAACAGACAGCAGACTGAAACAGACAGCAGACAGAAACAGACAGCAGACTGAAACAGACAGCAGACTGAAACAGACAGCAGACTGAAACAGACAACAGACTGAAACAGACAGCAGACTGAGACAGACAGCAGACTGAGACAGACAGCAGACTGAAACAGACAGCAGACTGAAACAGAGATCAGACTGAGACAGACAGCAGACTGAAACAGACAGCAGACTGAAACAGACAGCAGACTGAAACAGACAGCAGACTGAAACAGAGATCAGACTGAGACAGAGATCAGACTGAAACAGACAACAGGCTGAGACAGACAGCAGACTGAGACAGACAGCAGACTGAGACAGACAGCAGACTGAAACAGACAACAGACTAAAACAGACAACAGACTGAGACAAACAGCAGACTGAGACTGAGACAGACAGCAGACTGAGACTGAGACAGACAGCAGACTAAAACAGACAACAGACTGAGACAAACAGCAGACTGAGATTGAGACAGACAGCAGACTGAGACAGACAACAGACTGAAACAGACGGTAGTATTACCTTGACAGTCATCTCAGCCAGGAAGATGATAGTGAACACGTAGTTGGAGACACTCAGAAACACTCTCTCCTGGAGGGAGGGAGAGTAGGAGAGACAGTATATTACAGCAGAGAGTATCTAGTTGGAGACACTCAGAAACACTCTCTCCTGGAGGGAGGGAGAGTAGGAGAGACAGTATATTACAGCAGAGAGTATCTAGTTGGAGACCCTCAGAAACACTCTCTCCTGGAGGGAGGGAGAGAAGGAGAGACAGTATATTACAGCAGAGAGTATCTAGTTGGAGACACTCAGAAACACTCTCCCGGAGGGAGGGAGAGTAGGAGAGACAGTATATTAGAGCAGAGAGTATCTAGTTGGAGACACTCAGAAACACTCTCCTGGAGGGAGGGAGAGTAGAAGAGACAGTATATTACAGCAGAGAATATCTAGTTGGAGACCCTCAGAAACACTCTCCTGGAGGGAGGGAGAGTAGGAGAGACAGTATATTAGAGCAGAGAGTATCTAGTTGGAGACACTCAGAAACACTCTCTCCTGGAGGGAGAGTAGGAGAGACAGTATATTACAGCAGAGAGTATCTAGTTGGAGACCCTCAGAAACACTCTCCTGGAGGGAGGGAGAGTAGGAGAGACATCGCAAGACATCGATGTTCCAACGACCGTTAGACCAGACGATGCATTTCTACGTACGAGCTTAGATGTTCCAACGACAGACGACCGTTAGACCAGACGATGCATTTCTACGTACGAGCTTAGATGTTCCAACGACCGTTAGACCAGACGATGCATTTCTACGTACGAGCTTAGATGTTCCAACGACAGACGACCGTTAGACCAGACGATGCATTTCCTACGTGCGAGCTTAGATGTTCCAACGACCGTTAGACCAGACGATGCATTTCTACGTACGGCTAGATGTTCCAACGACCATTAGACCAGACGATGCGTTTCTACGCACGAGCTTAGATGTTCCAACGACCGTTAGACCAGACGATACATTTCTACGTCGAGCTTAGATGTTCCAACGGCCGTTGGACCAGACGATGCATTTTCGTACGAGCTTAGATGTTCAGACGACCGTTAGACCAGACGATGCATTTCTACGTACGAGCTTAGATGTTCCAACGACCGTTAGACCAGACGATGCATTTCTACGTACGAGCTTAGATGTTCCAACGACCGTTAGACCAGACGATGCATTTCTACGTACGAGCTTAGATGTTCCAACGCCAGACGACCGTTAGACCAGACGATGCGTTTCTACGTACGAGCTTAGACGAGCTTAGATGTTCCAACGACCGTTAGACCAGACGATGCATTTCTACGTACGAGCTTAGACGAGCTTAGATGTTCCAACGACAGATGACCGTTAGACCAGACAATGCATTTCTACGTACGAGCTTAGATGTTCCAACGACCGTTAGACCAGACGATGCGTTTCTACATACGAGCTTAGATGTTCCGACGCCAGACGACCGTTAGACCAGATGATGCATTCCTACATACGAGCTTAGCTAGCTGACGTCGCCACGACGACATCGTCTGCAAGATCGAGGAGGGGGAACAAGTTTCTGGCCATCTGTAAAAAAAAAAGGGGCCCTGTGATATTGTTTCCTTCATGTCAAACACTGACAACCCAACAGACTTGCCGTGTTGTCATCCGGTATGAAAAAGATGTCAAGGCAGAGATAGCCCTAATTAATTGGTGAATTGTTGGAATTATGAAAATAGAATTATTATTCAAATTATAATATAGTGGGCGGCACCTTGAATACATTATTGCTTGACATGACAACGAATGACTAAGCCAAGGGAGGAATTATTGACAGGGTAGGAACGAAAGTGGTGGTCAATGTTTCCAAGGGGACACTAATTAGATGTAAACATTCCATGTTTTCTTACCTCATGTAACTAGCCAGCGAGCTAACATATTCACGTTTCACCTATTTCGCTCTGATTTATGATACTGTGGCATAAACAATATGCTTAGCTACAGTGATTCCTCCTTTAGCGTAGCCTCTTCTGTAGCCTGTCAACTATGTGTCTGTCTATCCCTGTTCTCTCCTCTCTGCACAGACCATACAAACGCTCCACACCGCGTGGCCACCCTAATCTGGTGGTCCCAGCGCGCACGACCCACGTGGAGTTCCAGGTCTCCGGTAGCCTCTGGAACTGCCGATCTGCGGCCAACAAGGCAGAGTTCATCTCAGACTATGCCTCCCTCCAGTCCCTCACCCCCCCTTAAAAGATTTAGATGCACTATTGTAAAGTGGCTGTTCCACTGGATGTCATAAGGTGAATGCACCAATTTGTAAGTCGCTCTGGATAAGAGCGTCTGCTAAATGACTTAAATGTAATGTAAATGTAAAAGTTTGCGAGTTTACACCGAGGGACTTAGAGGTACCCAGCATCACGGCTCCAGACCACCACCAGGGGAGTTAGAGGTATACAGCATTACGTCTCCAGACCACCACCAGGGGGAGTTAGAGGTACCCAGCATCACGGCTCCAGACCACCACAAGGGGGAGTTAGAGGTACCCAGGATCACGGCTCCAGACCACCACCTGGGGGAGTTAGAGGTACCCAGGATCACGGCTCCAGACCACCACAAGGGGGAGTTAGAGGTACCCAGCATTACGGCTCCAGACCACCACCTGGGGGAGTTAGAGGTACCCAGCATCACGTCTTCATTTCTCCAGACCACCACCAGGGAGACATAGAGGTACCCAGCATCATTACTCCAGACCACCACCAGGGGGAGTTAGAGGATACCCAGCATCACAGCTTCATTTCTCCAGACCACCACCAGGGAGACATAGAGGTACCCAGTGTCATGGCTCCAGACCACCACCAGGGGGAGTTAGAGGTACCCAGCATCATGGCTCCAGACCACCACAAGGGGGAGTTAGAGGTACCCAGCATCACGGCTCCAGACCACCACCAGGGGGAGTTAGAGGTACGCAGCATCACGGCTCCAGACCACCACCAGGGGGACTTAGAGGTACGCAGCATCATGGCTTCATTTATCCAGACCACCACCAGGGGGAGTTAGAGGCACCCAGCATTACGGCTCCAGACCACCACCTGGGGGAGTTAGAGGTACCCAGCATCACGTCTTCATTTCTCCAGACCACCACCAGGGAGACATAGAGGTACCCAGCATCATTACTCCAGACCACCACCAGGGGGAGTTAGAGGATACCCAGCATCACAGCTTCATTTCTCCAGACCACCACCAGGGAGACATAGAGGTACCCAGTGTCATGGCTCCAGACCACCACCAGGGGGAGTTAGAGGTACCCAGCATCACGGCTCCACACCACCACAAGGGGAGTTAGAGGTACCCAGTGTCACGGCTCCAGACCACCACCAAGGGGAGTTAGAGGTACCCAGTGTCACGGCTCCAGACCACCACCAGGGGGAGTTAGAGGTACCCAGTGTCACGGCTCCAGACCACCACCAAGGGGAGTTAGAGGTACCCAGTGTCACGGCTCCAGACCACCACCAAGGGGAGTTAGAGGTACCCAGTGTCACGGCTCCAGACCACCACCAAGGGGAGTTAGAGGTACCCAGTGTCACGGCTCCAGACCACCACCAGGGGGAGTTAGAGGAACCCAGATTTACGGCTCCAGACCACCACCGGGGGGAGTTAGATCACTCATTATGCATTTTGGGTCCCAAGGTTTTTATATAACCAATCATATTGAGTGGTTCCAATGATGAATTTGACGCGAGCCACCTCTCCCTGGTGACGTTCTTCAGCAAAGATGGCTGTCAAAACATTACGGTGGAAACCAAATGTAAGTAATTATAACGTCAAGCAAAACGTTTACAATGGAGAGGAATATGTCAGTTAGTGTAGAGACAAACGATTGGGCATCATTTTTTGTCATAAAGTTAATTTACGAAAATCGTGATTTAGCAAGTTAACTGACTGGCTAACATTATTAGCCAGCTAGCTAGCTGGTGTTATGAAATGAGTACATTATGACATTGTTTAATGTTTTAGGGACTCCTGAGAAAACCAGCACACCAGGCTGTCGTCTTGGGAAACAGTGGATGTAAAGAATCTCGCTACTCGCCGAAAGCATTTTGAATGTACAGTTGTGTAAGCTTGCCTTGCAGTACAGCTGAAGTAACATAGCTAGCTCACTATGTACTAGGCTTATTGTGTAGTGGAGGATCAAAATAACTGCATGCCTATGGATGTCTAGCTAGCTACAGTATGTCGCCGATCTGTGTATATGGACCCTAAAACGTTAGGTTCTGAACTAATATCGATACCAATCTATGAACCTCAGCTATCATAGTTGTTGTATCGACTTCAAGTCTGAAATGGCATTAAGAATGAAGCCTAACCAACCACGTTGAAATAGGGTTCTAGAAGGTAAAGTATAAATAGGGTTCTAGAAGGGAAAGTATAAATAGGGTTCTAGAAGGGAAAGTATAAATAGGGTTCTAGAAGGGAAAGTATAAATAGGGTTCTAGAAGGGAAAGTATAAATAGGGTTCTAGAAGGTAAAGTATAAATAGGGTTCTAGAAGGTAAGGTATAAATAGGGTTCTAGAAGGTAAAGTATAAATAGGGTTCTAGAAGGTAAAGTATAAATAGGGTTCTAGAAGGTAAAGTATAAATAGGGTTCTAGAAGGTAAAGTAAAAACCTGGTTCTAGAAGGTAAAGTAAAAACCTGGTTCTAGAAGGTAAAGTAAAAACAGGGTTCTAGAAGGTAAAGTATAAATAGGGTTCTAGAAGGTAAAGTATAAATAGGGTTCTAGAAGGGAAAGTATAAATAGGGTTCTAGAAGGTAAAGTATAAATAGGGTTCTAGAAGGGAAAGTATAAATAGGGTTCTAGAAGGTTAAGTAAAAAAACCCAAAGTGGTCGATGCATCAATACTGGTATATAGTAAAATAGGGTATTACACCAGCCCTAGTGTCTTACGGTGCTGTGAGGCAGAATGCCGGGTCTCTCCAGAGCGATGGTGATGCAGTTGAGGAAGATGAAGAGGGAGGACCACGTGATCAAACATCTTATGAGAGATCATCCCCTTAGCCCACACCCGGAACCCTAGAGGAGGGAGGGAGAGGGGGTGGGGGAGGGAGCATGGGAGAAAGAGGGGAGGGGGATGTGGATGGGATGAGGAGTGGAGTAGGGG
>NW_026290190.1:0-17527 GCF_023373465.1 Oncorhynchus keta | reverse complement strand
TCCCCTAGAGACTTCAATTTGACTCCTGTGAAAGTTGCCAATTCCAACAGAACCCCATTATGGGTTTGGCAGAGACAGAGAGACAGAGACAGAGACAGAGACAGAGACAGAGACAGAGAGACAGAGACAGAGACAGAGACAGAGAGACAGAGAGAGACAGAGACAGAGACAGAGAGACAGAGAGACAGAGACAGAGAGACAGAGACAGAGACAGAGACAGAGAGACAGAGAGACAGAGAGACAGAGAGACAGAGACAGAGACAGAGACAGAGAGACAGAGACAGAGACAGAGACAGAGACAGAGACAGAGACAGAGACAGAGACAGAGACAGAGAGACAGAGACAGAGACAGAGAGACAGAGACAGAGAGACAGAGAGACAGAGACAGAGACAGAGAGACAGAGACAGAGAGACAGAGACAGAGACAGAGAGACAGAGACAGAGACAGAGAGAGACAGAGAGAGAGAGAGAAAACAAGTCACAGTAATAACTTAGCTTACACTTCTATATAAAGATACATGACAATGGCTTTTTACATGGTCTGTTGTTCGTAACTCTGGCCCCAGTCAAACCACACCACCACCACCACCACGCTTGTGCTTTTACATTCCATTCCAGTTGAAACCTCCCTTTTTTTTAATTGAAAGAAAACAGTGAAAACGTCTTGTCTGACTGAGTCTGCATCCATAGCAGTATAGTCTACATATGGGGACTAGGGTGCCATTTCAAACACATCCTGTGTTAATTAGAATTACATTGTCCCCCCCCCCCCCCGGCTGTCGTTGGTCATGTGACAAAGCTCCGGTTTCTATTTTTTACTCTCAACACACTGTCCTCTATGTACGACACAGAACAAAAAAGCATCGTTTTGGAACTCGCTCATTCATTCTTCACAACTTTGTATTGTCCACCACCTCGCTGTACATCTTACAGTGACACGGATCGCCGGGTGCGTCCCAAACAAATGACACCCTATTCCCTTTAATAGTGCACTACTACCCATAGGCACAGGTCAAAAGTAGTGCACTATAGGGTAATAAGGGAGCCGTTTTGGGACGTGACGGTTGTCTTTTTTAATATATGCATGGTATTGGTAGCCTACCAGGACTTTTTTGAGACGGTCCCTTGGCAAACACCTTGATGGGGAAGATTTAGCACTTTCTCTCTTTGTACTATGCACTACTACTATACTACTACCACCTTGTTGATTCTGTTCAGACACGGGTTCAAATATACTTCAAGCGTTTGCTCTGGCCTGTCTGGAGTGCCAGATGGGCGGGGTTTGTGTTTTTTTTTCTTTTTTTTGTGACTGTTCCGTTGGTTCCGTTGCTCCAGGCAAGCTCAATCAAGCCCAGATACAGTATTTTGAAATGATTTCCCCCATGTCTGATTCTGATATCCACTCCCCCCAAAACTATGTTACTTGAAGTTATGTTTGTCAGATCAACTCTAGATGTTTACTACATTGTGTATATGTAAATAACACAGAACGCGAAGAATAATAAAATCTACAAATAAAATAACTATTAAATAAATAAAAAACGAGATTTTAATGAAAGCTTCTATCACGGTCACTTGTGTGTATTATATCACCGTCTGGTCATGCTACCACTAAATAAAACTATAAACTATCACATAAATTAATAAATTAACTGTTATTTTCCCTCCCAAATGTATCATGTGGATGAATAAAACTGGAGTTTTATTCAAATAAACAGAATATGACGTGTTTTTAAAAAAAAAAGGAAATAATCAAATGACCTCTGAACAACCTGTACATGTAAACAGTTTTCTGTTTTGAGTGAAACAAATGCTTTGCAATTTTTCTTCAGTTCCCTGAGGTGACACTGGGGGGGGAAAAAAGAGGTCTGTATGAAATTCTGTTCTTTGTCGACACACGTTTTTTTTTTTGTTACAAATAAACTCAAGTGAAAAAAAAAACAATTATGTCGGTGCTTCTGCTTGTGTTTAGAGGTTAGTAATGATGTGTGACTGTCAGAGAGAGCTACGAGAAAGAGGGAGAGAGAGAGAGAGAGAATGGACCGGCATGTTTCTTTGTTCATGACAGAATGTTGTTTATTAGTTACCACCTGCAGTATTTTTCACAATTCATGGTATTGGTAGCCTACCAGGACTTTTGAGACGGTCCCTTGGCAAACACCTTGATGGGAAGATGTAGCACCGGGTCTCCATCCCTAATTTACACCAGGTCTCCATCCCTGATTTACACCAGGTCTCCATCCTTGTTGATTCTGTTCAATTTACACGGGTCTCCATCCCTGATTTATATAATTTCACGGGTTCAAATATACTGGTTTCACCGGCTCCATCCCTAATTTACCTGGTCCCTGATTTACACTCTCACCGGGTCTCCATCCCTGATTTACATCGGTCTCCTTTTAGGTCTCCATCCCTGATTTACACCAGGTCTCCATCCCATCCTAATTTACACCAGGTCTCCATCCTTTAATTCTCCATCCCTGGGTTTACACCGGGTCTCCATCCCCTGATTTACACCAGGTCTCCATCCATCCTGATTTACACTGGTCTCCATCCTGATTTACACCAGGTCTCCATCCCTGATTTACACCAGGTCTCCATCCCTGATTTACACAGGTCTCCATCCCTGATTTACACCAGGTCTCCATCCCTGATTTACACCAGGTCTCCATCCCTGATTTACACCAGGTCTCCATCCCTGATTTACACCCTGATTACGGGTCTCCATCCCTGATTTACACTGGGTCTCCATCCCTGATTTACACCAGGTCTCCATCCCTGATTTACACCGGTCCCATCCTGGGTCTCCATCCCTGATTTACACCGGGTCTCCATCCCTGATTTACACTCAGGTCTCCATCCTGATTTATCCTGATTAATACCAGGTCTCCAGGTCTCCATCCCTGATTTACACCAGGTCTCCATCCTGATTTACACCAGGTCTCCATCCTGATTTACACCAGGTCTCCATCCCTGATTTACACCGGTCTCCATCCTGATTTACACCAGGTCTCCATCCCTGATTTACACCAGGTCTCCATCCCTGATTTACACCAGGTCTCCATCCCTGATTTACACTGGGTCTCCATCCCTGATTTATACTGGTCTCCATCCCTGATTTACACCAGGTCTCCATCCTGATTTACACCAGGTCTCCATCCTGATTTACACCAGGTTCTATCTCTGATTTACACCAGGTCTCTCCTGATTTACACTCCAGGTCTCCATCCCCCTGATTTACACCAGGTCTCCATCCCTTACACCAGGTCTATCCATCCCTCCTGATTTACACCAGGTCTCCATCCCTGATTTACACCAGGTCTCCATCCTGATTTACACCAGGTCTCCATCCTGATTTCTATCCTGATTTACACCGGGTCTCCATCCCTGATTTACACTGGTCTCCATCCCTGATTTACACTGAGTTCCATCCTGATTTACACTGGTCTCCATCCTGATTTACACTGGTCTCCATCCTGATTTACACCGGTCTCCATCCCTGATTTACACCAGGTCTCCATCCCTGATTTACACCAGGTCTCCATCCTGATTTACACCAGGTCTCCATCCCTGATTTACACCATCCTGATTTACACCAGGTCTCCATCCCTGATTTACACAGGTCTCCATCCTGATTTACACCAGGTCTCCATCCCTGATTTACACCAGGTCTCCATCCCATGATTTACACTGGGTCTCCATCCTGATTTACACCGGTCTCCATCCCTGATTTACACCGGGTCTCCATCCCTGATTTACACCATCCTGGGTCTCCATCCTGATTTACACCGGGTCTCCATCCTGATTCCATCCCTGATTTACACCGGGTCTCCATCCTAATTTACACCTCATCCTGATTTACTGGGTCTCCATCCCTCCATCCTGATTTACACTGGGTCTCCATCCCTGATTTACACTCGGGTTCTATCACTGATTTTTTATACTCATCCTGATTTACACCAGGTCTCCATCCCTGATTTACACCAGGTCTCCATCCTGATTTACACCAGGTCTCCATCCTGATTTACACCGGGTCTCCATCCTGATTTACACCAGGTCTCCATCCCTGATTTACACCAGGTCTCCATCCTGATTTACACTGGTCTCCATCCTGATTTACACCAGGTCTCCATCCCTGATTTACACCAGGTCTCCATCCTGATTTACACAGGTCTCCATCCCTGATTTACACCAGGTCTCCATCCCTGATTTACACCAGGTCTCCATCCCTCTCCATCCTGATTTACACCAGGTCTCCATCCCTGATTTACACTGGTCTCCATCTCTCCCTATCTCTGATTTACACCAGGTCTCCATCCTGATTTACACAGGTCTCCATCCCTGATTTACACCACTCAGGTCTCCATCCTGATTTACACCAGGTCTCCATCCTGATCCCTTTTACACCAGGTCTCCATCCTGATTTACACTGGGTCTCCATCCTGACTGGGTTTCCTGATTTACACCAGGTCTCCATCCTGATTTACCAGGTCTCCCATCCTGATTTACCAGGTCTCCATCCCTGATTTACACCAGGTCTCCATCCCTGATTTTCTCCATCCCTGATTTACCAGGTCTCCATCCCTGATTTACACTGGTCTCCATCTCTTTTACACCAGGTCTCCATCCTGATTTACACTCGGGTCTCATCCCTGATTTACACCAGGTCTCCATCCTATCCTGATTTACACCAGGTCTCCATCCTGATTTACACTGGTCTCCATCCCTGATTTACACTGGGTCTCCATCCCTGATTTACACCAGGTCTCCATCCTGATTTATCCCTGATTTACACCAGGTCTCCATCCTGATTTACACCAGGTCTCCATCCCTGATTTACACCGGGTCTCCATCCTGATTTGCTGATTTACACCGGTCTCCATCCCTAATTTACACCAGGTTTCCCTGATTTACACGGTCTCCATCTCCATCCCTGATTTACACCGGGTCTCCATCCTGATTTACACCAGGTCTCCATCCTGATTTACACTCAGGTCTCCATCCTGATTTACCAGGTCTCCATCCTGATTTACACCAGGTCTCCATCCCTGATTTACACCAGGTCTCCATCCTGATTTACACCAGGTCTCCATCCCTGATTTACACCAGGTCTCCATCCCCATCTGGTTCCATCCTTATTTACCAGGTCTCCATCCTGATTTACACCAGGTTCTATCCTGATTTACACCAGGTCTCCATCCCTGTCTCCATCCCACCAGGTCTCCATCCTGATTTACACCAGGTCTCCATCCTGATTTACACCAGGTCTCCATCCCTATTTACACCAGGTCTCCATCCCTGATTTACACCAGGTCTCCATCCTGATTTACACCAGGTCTCCATCCTGATTTACACCATCTCATCCTGATTTACACCGGGTCTCCATCCCTGATTTACACTGGTCTCCATCCTGATTTACACCAGGTCTCCATCCCTGATTTACACCAGGTCTCCATCCCTGATTTACACCGGGTCTCCATCCTGATTTACACCAGGTCTCCATCCCTGATTTACATTTACACCTGGTCTCCATCCCTGATTTACCCAGGTCTCCATCCCTGATTTACACTCCATCCCTGGTCTCCATCCCTGATTTACACAGGTCTCCATCCCTGATTTACACCAGGTCTCCATCCCTGATTTACACCAGGTCTCCATCCCTGATTTACACCAGGTCTCCATCCCTGATTTACACCAGGTCTCCATCCCATCCTGATTTACACCGGGTCTCCATCCTGATTTACACAGGTCTCCATCCCTGATTTACCAGGTCTCCATCCCTGATTTACACCCAGTCTCCATCCCTGATTTACACCGGGTCTCCATCCCTGATTTACACCGGGTCTCCATCCTGATTTACACCAGGTCTCCATCCCTGATTTACACCAGGTCTCCATCCCTGATTTACACCAGGTCTCCATCCCTGATTTACACCTGTCTCCATCCCTGATTTACACCAGGTCTCCATCCCTGATTTACACCAGGTCTCCATCCTGATTTACACCAGGTCTCCATCCCTGATTTACACCAGGTCTCCATCCCTGATTTACACCAGGTCTCCATCCTGATTTCTCCATCCCTGATTTACACCAGGTCTCCATCCCTGATTTACACCGGGTCTCCATCCTGATTTACACCAGGTCTCCATCCCTGATTTACACCAGGTCTCCATCCCTGATTTACACCAGGTCTCCATCCCTGATTTACACCAGGTCTCCATCCCTGATTTACACCAGGTCTCCATCCTGATTTACACCAGGTCTCCATCCCTGATTTACACCAGGTCTCCATCCCTGATTTACACCAGGTCTCCATCCTGATTTACACCAGGTCTCCATCCTGATTTACACCGGTCTCCATCCCTGATTTACACCGGGTCTCCATCCCTGATTTACACCAGGTCTCCATCCCTGATTTACACCAGGTCTCCATCCTGATTTACCCAGGTCTCCATCCCTGATTTACACCGGGTCTCCATCCTGATTTACACCAGGTCTCCATCCTGATTTACACCAGGTTCCATCCCTGATTTACACCAGGTCTCCATCCCTGATTTACACTGGTCTCCATCCCTGGTCTCCATCCCTGATTTACACCAGGTCTCCATCCCTGATTTACACCAGGTCTCCATCCTGATTTACACCGGTCTCCATCCTGATTTACACCGGTCTCCATCCTGATTTACACCAGGTCTCCATCCTGATTTACACCGGGTCTCCATCCTGATTTACACCAGTCTCCATCCCTGATTTACACCCTGGTCTCCATCCACCTGGTCTCAGGTGATTTACACCAGGTCTCCATCCTAATTTACACCAGGTCTCCATCCCTGATTTACACGGGTCTCCATCCTGATTTACACCAGGTCTCCATCCCTGATTTACACCAGGTCTCCATCCCTGATTTACACCAGGTCTCCATCCCTGATTTACACCAGGTCTCCATCCCTGATTTTTACACCAGGTCTCCATCCCTGATTTACACCAGGTCTCCATCCCTGATTTACACCAGGTCTCCATCCCTGATTTACACCAGGTCTCCATCCCTGATTTACACTAGGTTCTCATCCCTGATTTACACCAGGTCTCCATCCCTGATTTACACCAGGTCTCCATCCCTGATTTACACCAGGTCTCCATCCCTGATTTACACCAGGTCTCCATCCCTGATTTACACCAGGTCTCCATCCCTGATTTACACAGGTCTCCATCCCTGATTTACACCAGGTCTCCATCCTGATTTACACCAGGTCTCCATCCCTGATTTACACCGGGTCTCCATCCCTGATTTACACCGGGTCTCCATCCCTGATTTACACCGGGTCTCCATCCCTGATTTACACCAGGTCTCCATCCTGATTTACACTGGGTCTCCATCCCTGATTTACACCAGGTCTCCATCCCTGATTTACACTGGTCTCCATCCTGATTTACACCAGGTCTCCATCCCTGATTTACACCAGGTCTCCATCCTGATTTACACCAGGTCTCCATCCTGATTTACACCAGGTCTCCATCCCTGATTTACACCAGGTCTCCATCCTGATTTACACCAGGTCTCCATCCCTGATTTACACTGGTCTCCATCCTGATTTACACCAGGTCTCCATCCCTGATTTACACCAGGTCTCCATCCCTGATTTACATCCCTGATTTACTCAGGTCTCTATCCCTGATTTACACCAGTCTCCATCCCTGATTTACACCAGGTCTCCATCCCTGATTTACACCAGGTCTCCATCCTGATTTACACTGGTCTCCATCCCTGATTTACACCAGGTCTCCATCCCTGATTTACACCAGGTCTCCATCCTGATTTACACCAGGTCTCCATCCCTTGATTTACACCAGGGTCTCCATCCCTGATTTACACCAGGTCTCCATCCCTGATTTACACTAGGTCTCCATCCTGATTTACACCAGGTCTCCATCCCTGATTTACACCAGGTCTCCATCCTGATTTACACCAGGTCTCCATCCTGATTTACACCAGGTCTCCATCCTGATTTACACCAGGTCTCCATCCCTGATTTACACCAGGTCTCCATCCCTGATTTACACCAGGTCTCCATCCCTGATTTACACCAGGTCTCCATCCCTGATTTACACCAGGTCTCCATCCTGATTTACACGGGTCTCTCCATCCTGATTTACAGGTCTCCATCCCTGATTTACACTGGTCTCCATCCTGATTTACACCAGGTCTCCATCCCTGATTTACACCAGGTCTCCATCCTGATTTACACCAGGTCTCTCCATCCATCCCTGATTTACACCTGGTCTCCATCCTGATTCTACCGGGTCTCCATCCCTGATTTACACGGGTCTCCATTTACACTGGTCTTATCCCCAGGTCCATCCTGATTTACACCAGGTCTCCATCCCTGATTTACACCAGGTCTCCATCCCTGATTTACACCGGGTCTCCATCCCTGATTTACACCAGGTCTCCATCCCTGATTTACACCAGGTCTCCATCCTGATTTACACCAGGTCTCCATCCCTGATTTACACCAGGTCTCCATCCTGATTTACACCAGGTCTCCATCCTGATTTACACCAGGTCTCCATCCCTTTACACCAGATTTACACCAGGTCTCCATCCCTGATTTACACCAGGTCTCCATCCCTGATTTACACCGGTCTCCATCCCTGATTTACACTCAGGTCTCCATCCCTGATTTACACCAGGTCTCCATCCTGATTTACCAGGTCTCCATCCTGATTTACACCAGGTCTCCATCCTGATTTACATCCCTGATTTATCCTGATTTACAGGTCTCCATCCTGATTCTCCATCCTGATTTACACCGGGTCTCCATCCCTGATTTACACCAGGTCTCCATCCCTGATTTACACCAGGTCTCCATCCCTGATTTACACTGGGTCTCCATCCTGATTTACACCAGGTCTCCATCCTGATTTACACCAGGTCTCCATCCCTGATTTACACCCCGGGTCTCCATCCTGATTTACACGGGTCTCCATCCTGATTTACACCAGGTCTCCATCCCTGATTTACACCGGGTCTCCATCCTGATTTACTCCATCCTGATTTACACCTCAGGTCTCCATCCCTGATTTACACCAGGTCTCCATCCTGATTTACACCGATTTACACCAGGTCTCCATCCTGATTTACACCAGGTCTCCATCCCTGATTTACACCAGGTCTCCATCCCTGATTTACACCAGGTCTCCATCCCTGATTTACACCAGGTCTCCATCCTGATTTACACCAGGTCTCCATCCTGATTTACACCCGGTCTCCATCCTGATTTACACGGGTCTCCATCCCTGATTTACACCAGGTCTCCATCCCTGATTTACACCAGGTCTCCATCCCTGATTTACACCAGGTCTCCATCCCTGATTTACACCAGGTCTCCATCCCTGATTTACACCAGGTCTCCATCCCTGATTTACACCAGGTCTCCATCCTGATTTACTCTCCATCCCTGATTTACACCAGGTCTCCATCCTGATTTACACCAGGTCTCCATCCCTGATTTACACCAGGTCTCCATCCCTGATTTACACCAGGTCTCCATCCCTGGGTCTCCATCCCTGATTTACACCAGGTCTCCATCCCTGATTTACACCAGGTCTCCATCCTGATTTACATTTACACCTGGTCTCCATCCCTGATTTACACCGGGTCTCCATCCCTGATTTACACCGGGTCTCCATCCTGATTTACACCAGGTCTCCATCCCTGATTTACACCGGGTCTCCATCCCTGATTTACACAGGTCTCCATCCTGATTTACACTGGTTTACACCAGGTCTCCATCCCTGATTTACCAGGTCTCCATCCCTGATTTACCCAGGTCTCCATCCCCTGATTTACCAGGTCTCCATCCCTGATTTACACCAGGTCTCCATCCCTGATTTACACAGGTCTCCATCCTGATTTACACCGGGTCTCCATCCCTGATTTCTCCATCCTGATTTACACCAGGTCTCCATCCTGATTTACACCAGGTCTCCATCCTGATTTACCCGGTCTCCATCCTGATTTACACAGGGTCTCCATCCCTGATTTACACCAGGTCTCCATCCCTGATTTACACCAGGTCTCCATCCCTGATTTATTTATCCTGATTTACACCAGGTCTCCATCCCTGATTTACACCGGGTCTCCATCCTGATTTACACCAGGTCTCCATCCTGATTTACACAGGTCTCCATCCCTGATTTACACCAGGTCTCCATCCCTGATTTACACCAGGTCTCCATCCTGATTTACACCAGGTCTCCATCCTGATTTACACCAGGTCTCCATCCCTGATTTACACCAGGTCTCCATCCCTGATTTACACAGTCTCCATCCCTGATTTACACCGGTCTCCATCCCTGATTTACACCAGGTCTCCATCCCTGATTTACACCAGGTCTCCATCCCTGATTTACACCAGGTCTCCATCCTGATTTACACGGGTCTCCATCCCTGATTTACACCAGGTCTCCATCCCTGATTTACACCGGGTCTCCATCCCTGATTTACACCAGGTCTCCATCCTGATTTACACTGGGTCTCCATCCCTGATTTACCGGGTCTCCATCCCTGATTCCATCCTGATTTACACCCGGGTCTCCATCCTGATTTACACCAGGTCTCCATCCCTGATTTACACCAGGTCTCCATCCCTGATTTACACCAGGTCTCCATCCCTGATTTACACCAGGTCTCCATCCCTGATTTACACCAGGTCTCCATCCCTGATTTACACCGGTCTCCATCCCTGATTTACACCAGGTCTCCATCCCTGATTTACACCAGGTCTCCATCCCTGATTTACACCAGGTCTCCATCCTGATTTACACCAGGTCTCCATCCCTGATTTACATCCCTGATTTACACCAGGTCTCCATCCCTGATTTACACCAGGTCTCCATCCTGATTTACACCGGGTCTCCATCCCTGATTTACACCAGGGTCTCCATCCTGATTTACACCAGGTCTCCATCCTGGTCTCCATCCTGATTTACACCGGGTCTCCATCCTGATTTACACCAGGTCTCCATCCCTGATTTACACAGGTCTCCATCCCTGATTTACACCAGGTCTCCATCCTGATTTACACCAGGTCTCCATCCTGATTTACACTGGTCTATCTCTTGGGTCTCCATCCCTGATTTACACCGGTCTCCATCCCTGATTTACACCAGGTCTCCATCCCTGATTTACACCAGGGTCTCCATCCCTGATTTACACCAGGTCTCCATCCTGATTTACACCATCCCTGGTCTCCATCCCTGATTTACACCAGGTCTCCATCCCTGATTTACACCAGGTCTCCATCCCTGATTTACACCAGGTCTCCATCCCTGATTTACACCCTGGGTCTCCATCCCTGATTTACACCCATCCCTGATTTACACCGGGTCTCCATCCCTGATTTACACCGGGTCTCCATCCCTGATTTACTCCACCTGGGTCTCCATCCTGATTTACACCAGGTCTCCATCCCTGATTTACACCGGGTCTCCATCCCTGATTTACACCGGTCTCCATCCTGATTTACCTGGTCTCCATCCCTGATTTACACCAGGTCTCCATCCCTGATTTACACCTCCATCCTGGGTCTCCATCCCTGATTTACACCTGAGGTCTCCATCCCTGATTTACACCAGGTCTCCATCCTGATTTACACCAGGTCTCCATCCTGATTTACACCAGGTCTCCATCCCTGATTTACACCGGGTCTCCATCCCTGATTTACACCGGGTCTCCATCCTGATTTACACCAGGTCTCCATCCTGATTTACACCAGGTCTCCATCCCTGATTTACACCTGGGTCTCCATCCCTGATTTACATCTCCATCCCTGATTTACACCGGTCTCCATCCCTGATTTACACCGGGTCTCCATCCTGATTTACACCTGGGTCTCCATCCCTGATTTACCGGGTCTCCATCCTGATTTACACCAGGTCTCCATCCCTGATTTACACCGGGTCTCCATCTCTGATTTACTCTCCATCCTGATTTACACCAGGTCTCCATCCCTGATTTACACCGGGTCTCCATCCCTGATTTACACCGGGTCTCCATCCTGATTTACACCAGGTCTCCATCCCTGATTTACACCAGGTCTCCATCCCTGATTTACACCAGGTCTCCATCCCTGATTTACCAGGTCTCCATCCTGATTTACACCGGGTCTCCATCCCTGATTTACACCAGGTCTCCATCCCTGATTTACACCGGTCTCCATCCCTGATTTACACCTGGTCTCCATCCCTGATTTACACCAGGTCTCCATCCCTGATTTACACCAGGTCTCCATCCCTGATTTACACAGGTCTCCATCCCTGATTTACACCAGGGTCTCCATCCCTTTACACCAGGTCTCCATCCCTGATTTACACCAGGTCTCCATCCCTGATTTACACCCAGGTCTCCATCCCTGATTTACACCGATTTACACCAGGTCTCCATCCTGATTTACACCGGGTCTCCATCCCTGATTTACACCAGGTCTCCATCCTGATTTACACCAGGTCTCCATCCTGATTTACACCAGGTCTCCATCCTGATTTACACCAGGTCTCCATCCTGATTTACAGGTCTCCATCCCTGATTTACACCAGGTCTCCATCCCTGATTTACACCGGGTCTCCATCCTGATTTACACCAGGTCTCCATCCTGATTTACACCAGGTCTCCATCCTGATTTACACCAGGTCTCCATCCCTCCATCCTGATTTACACCAGGTCTCCATCCTGATTTACACCGGGTCTCCATCCTGATTTACACCAGGTCTCATCCTGATTTACACTGGGTCTCCATCCCTGATTTACACCGGGTCTCCATCCTGATTTACACCAGGTCTCCATCCTGATTTACACCAGGTCTCCATCCTGATTTACACCAGGTCTCCATCCCTGATTTACACCAGGTCTCCATCCTGATTTACACCGGGTCTCCATCCCTGATTTACACCGGTCTCCATCCCTGATTTACACCAGGTCTCCATCCTGATTTACACCAGGTCTCCATCCTGATTTACACCGGTCTCCATCCCTGATTTACACCGGGTCTCCATCCTGATTTACACCAGGTCTCCATCCCTGATTTACACCAGGTCTCCATCCCTGATTTACACCGGGTCTCCATCCCTGATTTACACCTGGGTCTCCATCCCTGATTTACACGGGTCTCCATCCCTGATTTACACCGGGTCTCCATCCCTAATTTACACCAGGTCTCCATCCCTGATTTACACCAGGTCTCCATCCTGATTTACACGGGTCTCCATCCTGATTTACACCGGGTCTCCATCCCTGATTTACCTGGTCTCCATCCTGATTTACACCAGGTCTCCATCCTGATTTACACCAGGTCTCCATCCCTGATTTACACAGGTGATTTACACCAGGTCTCCATCCCTGATTTACACCAGGTCTCCATCCCTGATTTACACCAGGTCTCCATCCCTGATTTACGGGTCTCCATCCTGATTTACACCAGGTCTCCATCCTGATTTACACCAGGTCTCCATCCTGATTTACACTCTCATCCCTGATTTACACCAGGTCTCCATCCCTGATTTACACCAGGTCTCCATCCCTGATTTACACCAGGTCTCCATCCCTGATTTACACCAGGTCTCCATCCTGATTTACACCAGGTCTCCATCCTGATTTACACCAGGTCTCCATCCCTGATTTACACCAGGTCTCCATCCCTGATTTACACCAGGTCTCCATCCTGATTTATCCCTGATTTACACTGGGTCTCCATCCCTGATTTACACCGGGTCTCCATCCTGATTTACACCTGGTCTCCATCCCTGATTTACACCAGGTCTCCATCCCTGATTTACACCCCTGGTCTCCATCCCTGATTTACACCGGTCTCCATCCCTGATTTACACCTGGTCTCCATCCCTGATTTATACCAGGTCTCCATCCCTGATTTACACCAGGTCTCCATCCTGATTTACACCAGGTCTCCATCCTGATTTACCAGGTCTCCATCCCTGATTTACACCATCCCTGATTTACCAGGTCTCCATCCCTGATTTACACCTCCAGGTCTCCATCCCTGATTTACACCAGGTCTCCATCCCTGATTTACACCAGGTCTCCATCCTGATTTACACCAGGTCTCCATCCTGATTTACCGGGTCTCCATCCTGATTTACACCAGGTCTCCATCCTCCATCCTGATTTACACAGGTCTCCATCCCTGATTTACACCGGGTCTCCATCCTGATTTACACCGGGTCTCCATCCCTGATTTACACCAGGTCTCCATCCCTGATTTACACCGGTCTCCATCCTGATTTACACCGATTTACACTGGTCTCCATCCCTGATTTACACCAGGTCTCCATCCCTGATTTACACCAGGTCTCCATCCCTGATTTACACCAGGTCTCCATCCTGATTTACACCGGGTCTCCATCCCTGATTTACACCAGGTCTCCATCCTGATTTACACCAGGTCTCCATCCCTGATTTACAGGGTCTCCATCCCTGATTTACACCGGGTCTCCATCCCTGATTTACACGGTCTCCATCCCTGATTTACACCAGGTCTCCATCCCTGATTTACACCAGGTCTCCATCCCTGATTTACACCAGGTCTCCATCCCTGATTTCACCAGGTCTCCATCCCTGATTTACACCAGGTCTCCATCCCTGATTTACACCAGGTCTCCATCCCTGATTTACACCAGGTCTCCATCCTGATTTACACCAGGTCTCCATCCCTGATTTACACCAGGTCTCCATCCCTGATTTACACTGGTCTCCATCCTGATTTGCTACTCTCCATCCCTGATTTACACCAGGGTCTCCATCCCTGATTTACACCAGGTCTCCATCCCTGATTTACACCGGGTCTCCATCCCTGATTTACACCGGGTCTCCATCCTGATTTACACCGGGTCTCCATCCCTGATTTACACCGGGTCTCCATCCCTGATTTACACCGGGTCTCCATCCCTGATTTACACCATCCCTGGTCTCCATCCTGATTTACACCAGGTCTCCATCCTGATTTACACCAGGTCTCCATCCCTGATTTACACCTGTCTCCATCCCTGATTTACACCAGGTCTCCATCCTGATTTACACCAGGTCTCCATCCCTGATTTACACCAGGTCTCCATCCCTGATTTACACGGGTCTCCATCCCTGATTTACCAGGTCTCTATCCTGATTTAATTTCGGTCTCCATCCCTGATTTACACCAGGTCTCATCCTGATTTACACCAGGTCTCCATCCCTGATTTACACCGGGTCTCCATCCCTGATTTACACCTGGTCTCAGGGTCTCCATCCCTGATTTTACCGGGTCTCCATCCCTGATTTACACCGGGTCTCCATCCTAATTTACACCGGGTCTCCATCCCTGATTTACACTGGTCTCCATCCTGATTTACACCAGGTCTCCATCCCTGATTTGCACTGGTCTCCCATCCCTGATTTACACTCATCCTGTCTCCATCCTGATTTACACCGGGTCTCCATCCCTGATTTACACCGGGTCTCCATCCCTGATTTACACCCAGGTCTCCATCCCTGATTTACACCGGGTCTCCATCCTGATTTACACTGGGTCTCCATCCTGATTTACACCAGGTCTCCATCCCTGATTTACACCGGGTCTCCATCCCTGATTTACACCGGGTCTCCATCCCTGATTTACACGGGTCTCCATCCACCGGTCTCCATCCCTGATTTACACCTGGTCTCCTCCATCCCTGATTTACACCGGGTCTCCATCCCTGATTTACACCAGGTCTCCATCCCTGATTTACACCTGGGTCTCCATCCCTGATTTACACCAGGTCTCCATCCCTGATTTTTGGTCTCCATCCTGATTTACACCGGGTCTCCATCCCTGATTTACACCAGGTCTCCCATCCCTGATTTACACCTGGTCTCCATCCCTGATTTACACCAGGTCTCCATCCTGATTTACACCAGGGTCTCCATCCCTGATTTATACAGGTCTCCATCCCTGATTTACACCAGGTCTCTCATCCCTGATTTACACGGGTCTCCATCCCTGATTTACACTCTCCCATCCTGGGTCTCCATCCCTGATTTACTCACCTGGTCTCCATCCCTGATTTACACCTGGTCTCCATCCCTGATTTACACCAGGTCTCCATCCCTGATTTACACCTGGTCTCCATCCCTGATTTACTCAGGTCTCCATCCCTGATTTACACTAGGTCTCCATCCTGATTTACACCAGGTCTCCATCCTGATTTACTGGAGTCTCCATCCTGATTTACTGGTCTCCATTTTTACACCAGGTCTCCATCCCTGATTTCCATCCATCTATCTCTGATTTACACTTGGGTCTCCATCCCTGATTTACTAGGTTCTATCCTGATTTACTCTCCATCCTGATTTACACCAGGTCTCCATCCCTGATTTACACCGGGTCTCCATCCCTGATTTACACCAGGTCTCCATCCCTGATTTACACCTGTCTCCATCCCTGATTTACACCAGGTCTCCATCCCTGATTTACACCGTGGTCTCCATCCCTGATTTACACCAGGTCTCCATCCCTAATTTACACCGGGTCTCCATCCCTGATTTTACACCAGGTCTCCATCCCACATTTACACAGGTCTCCATCCCTAATTTACGATTTACACCGGGTCTCCATCCCTGATTTACACCATCCCTGGTCTCCATCCCTGATTTACCAGGTCTCCATCCCTGATTTACAGGGTCTCCATCCACTCTCCATCCCTGATTTACATCCTGATTTACCTGGTCTCCATCCCTGATTTACACCAGGTCTCCATCCCTGATTTACGCAGGTCTCCATCCCTGATTTACACCAGGTCTCCATCCCAGGTAATTTACACCAGGTCTCCATCCCTGATTTACACAGGTCTCCATCCCTAATTTACACCGGGTCTCCATCCCTGATTTACACCAGGTCTCCATCCCTGATTTACACCAGGTCTCATCCCTGATTTACACCAGGTCTCCATCCTGATTTACACCAGGTCTCTCCATCCTGATTTACCAGGTCTCCATCCTGGGTCTCCATCCCTGATTTACACCAGGTCTCCATCCCTAATTTACACACACGGGTCTCCATCCTGATTTGGGTCTCCATCCTAATTTACACAGGTCTCCATCCCTGATTTACACAGGTCTCCATCCCTGATTTACACCAGAGTCTCCATCCTGATTTACCAGGTCTCCATCCCTGATTTACACCAGGTCTCCATCCTGATTTCCCTTGGTCTCCATCCTGATTTACACAGATTCCATCCCCTAATTTACACAGGTCTCCATCCTGATTTACACCGAGTCTCCATCCTGATTTACGAGGGTCTCCATCCTGATTTACACCAGGTCTCCATCCTGATTTACGCAGGTCTCCATCCTGATTTACACCAGGTCTCCATCCTAATTTACAGGTCTCCATCCCTGATTGCAGGTCTCCATCCTGATTTACCAGGTCTCCATCCCTGATTTACACCAGGTCTCCATCCCTGATTTACACCAGGTCTCCATCCCTGATTTACACCAGGTC
>NW_026290189.1:0-22043 GCF_023373465.1 Oncorhynchus keta | reverse complement strand
GTTAAACGATGTTAGAGCAATCTCAAACTATTTTTTTCAGACCAGGTAGTGACTATTGTCTTCCTAGTCAAGACAGAACTAAATATATTGATCAGACAGAGAGCAGAACTTGCTATCCATTGAGATAGACTCAACTATTACTTACATGGTAATCGACTCCAGTCGTCACTGGCTAAACTGGCCTAGATACCATCAGAACCCAATTAATCAACTGAGTAACGCAGCATTACTTATAAAAGAATTGTACTTCTGATTGATATCCACAACAGGCCAGATCAAGTCCTTAAATATAAAATTACTCACTTCTCCAGCTTTGAGGAAGCTTCGGCTTGCTGGGAGCCTAAATCTCTCTCCATTTACTCAAAAGGGCATTGAAAAACAGAATAAAGGCCAAATCACCTGGATGGGATGATATTCCTCCTGAAGTCTATTTAAGATGCTTGAATCAATTAGGTCCACTGTTGCTCAAAATTATTAATACAGCTGTTCACAAAGGTTCATTTGGGAGAGATGTGAATACAGCACTAATTTCACTTTTATAAAAAAAGGTAAGGATGCCACCCAGTGTTCTCATTATCACCCCTCTCTTTGATAAACACATATTAAACTGTTTTCCAAAATGTTGTCTTCTCATTTCGGGACTTGCTTACCCAAATTGATCCACACGAACCAAAGCGGGTTTGTTTAAAAGCATTTATCCTCGTATAACCTCCATTCACTATTGCATATCTTAGGTGCTTCATCAGAAACGACAGTTGTATTATCTCTCGATGCATAAAACGTTTTTGGTAGACTAGAATGGTAATTTCTCTGGTCTGTCTTGAAACATACATTGCATTCGGAAAAAGTATTCAGACCCCTTGACTTTTACGTTACAGCCTTATTGTAACGGTTTTCTAGGTGTGGTGAAGGAGAGTCGGACCAAACTGCAGCGTGTAGATTGCGATCCATGTTTAATGAACAAAAACGTAACACGAATCTAAAATACAAAACTACAAAACAAAGAACGTAACGAAAACCGAAACAGCCTATACTAGTGAAAACTAACACAGACAGGAACAAGGACACTAAGGACAATCACCCACAAAACAAAAATATGGTTCCCAATCAGAGACAACGATAAACACCTGCCTTCTGATTGAGAACCACTCCAGACAGCCATAGACTTTGCTAGATCACCCCACTAGCTACAATCCCACTATATACCAAAACCCCAAGACAAAACACACCACAATACAAAAACCCCATGCCACACCCTGGCCTGACCCAATACATAAAGATAAACACAAAATACATCGACCAGGGCGTGACAGAACCCCCCTAAGGTGCGGACTCCCGAACGCACCTCAAAACAATAGGGAGGGTCCGGGTGGGCGTCTGTCCATGGTGGCGGCGCGGGACGTGGACCCCACTCAGTCAATGTCTTAGCCCCTCTCCTCGCGTCCCTGGATAGTCCACCCTCGCCGCCGACCATGGCCTAGTAGTCCTCACCCAGAACCCCACTGGACTGAGGAGCAGATCGGGACTGAGGCAGCTCGGGACTGAGGGGAAGTTCGGGAGTGAGAGAAAGCTCGGGAGTGAGAGAAAGCTCGGGAGTGAGAGAAAGCTCGGGAGTGAGAGAAAGCTTGGGAGTGAGAGGAAGCTCGGGAGTGAGAGGAAGCTCAGGGGAGAGCTGAGAGGGAAGCTCGGGAGTGAGGAGAGCTCAGGAGTGAGAGCTCAGGAGTGAGAGGAAGCTCAGGAGTGAGAGGAAGCTCAGGCAGGTTGATGGATCTACCAGATCCTGGCTGGCTGGTGGTTCCGGCAGATCCTGGCTGACTGGCGGATCCCCCAGCTGACTGGTGGATCCTGGCTGACTAGCGGATCTACCTGGCAGATCCTGGCTGACTGGCGGATCTGGCTGACTGGGATCCTGGCTGACTGGTGGATCCTGGCTGACTGGCGGATCCTGGCCGACTGGAAGTTCTGGCGGATCCTGGCCAGCTGGCGGATCCTGGCCGACTGGCAGATCCTGGCCGACTGGCAGATCTGGCGACTGGCACGCTGGCGGATCCTGGCTGACTGGCACTTCTGGCGGATCACAGACTGGTGGATCCTGACTGAATGGCACTTCAGACTGGCGGACTGGCGGCGCTGGGCAGACTGGTGGACTGGCGCCCTGGACTGAATGGCGGCACTGGCGGCGCAGGGCAGACTGGCAGCTCCTTGCAGACTGGCGCTCCTTGCAGACTGACAGCTCTGGCTGCTTCATGCAGACTGACAGCTCTGGCTGCTTCATGCTGACCTGACAAACTCTGACGCTGCTCCATGCAGACTGACAGCTCTGACTGCTCCATGCAGGCTGCAGCTCTGGCTGCTGTCAATGCAGGCTGGCAGCACCTTGCAGACTGGCAGCTCCTTGCGGACTGGCGGCTCCGGTCTGGTAGCTCCTTGGCTGCTAGCTCCTTGCAGACTGACAGTTCTGGCTGCTTCATGCAGACTGGCAGCTCTGACTGCTCCATGCGAGGCTGATAGCTCTGACTGCTCCATGCAGGCTGGCAGCTCTGGCTGCTCCAATGCAGGCTGGCAGCACCTTGCAGACTGCAGCTCCTTGCAGACTGACAGCTCTGGCTGCTCCCATGTAAACTGACAGCTCTGGCTGCTCCAGCTCCTCCATGCAGGCTGGCAGCTCCTTACAGACTGGCAGCTCTTACGGCAGCTCTGGCTGCTTCATGCAGACTTCTGGCTGCTTCATGCAGACTGACAGCTCTGACTGCTCCATGACTGACAGCTCCTGCTCCATGCAGGCTGGCAGCTCTGGCTGCTCCATGCAGGCTGACAGCTCTGACTGCTTCATGCAGACTGACAGCTCTTTGCAGACTGGCAGCTCCTTGGACTGCAGCTCTGGCTGCCATGCAGACTGACAGCTCTGACTGCTCCATGCAGACTGACAGCACCTTGCAGACTGACAGCTCTGGCTGCGCTGAACAGACAGGAGACTCCAGCAGCGCTGTAGAGGAAGACAGCTCTAGCTGCGCTGAACAGGCGGGAGACTCCGGTAGCGCAGGAGAGGAGAAGGCTCTGGCTGCGCTGAACAGTCGGGAGACTCCAGCAGCAGCTGTAGAGGAGAAGGCTCTGGCTGCGCTGAACAGGCGGGAGACTCCGGCAGCGCAGGAGAGGGAGAAAAGCTCAGACAGCGCTGGAGAGCGGGCGCACTGTAGGCCTGATGCGTGGTGCTGGTACTGGTGGTACTGGACCGAGGACACGCACAGGAAGCCTGGTGCGGGGAGCTGCTACCGGAGGGCTGGTGTGTGGAGGTGGCACAGGATGAGCTAGACCGTGAAGGCGTACTGGAGATCTTGAGAGCAGTGATGGCACAGGACGTGCAAGGCTAGGGATGTGCACAGGAGGCCTGTGCGTGAGGCTGGCACCAACTTCACCAGCCGACTAACACGGCCCTTTTCCTCAGGGCGAGTATGGAGCGCTGACCCAGGTGCCATCAAATCCTGACACGTTCCGTCGGGCGAATTCCATGCCAAAAGCACCAACACAGCAACTCCCTCATTTCTCTCTCCTCCAATTTTCCCATTAACTCCTTCACAGTCTCTGCTTAGCTCACCTCCAACACCGGTTTTTGGTCTCCTCCTTGGCTCCTCACGATAAACAGGAGAGTTGGCTCAGGTCTGACTCCTGACTCTGCCACACTCTCCCTGAGCCCCCAATACATTTTTGGGGCTGACTCTCAGGCTTCCATCCGCGTCGCCGTGCTGCCTCCTCATACCAGCGCCTCTCCGCTTTTCCGCCTCCAGTTTTCCTTGGGGCGGCGATATTCTCAGGCTGAGCCCAAGGTCCTTCACCGTCCAGTTCGTCCTCATCTTTGGGCTGCTCCTGTTGCCTCTTCTCCTGCTGCACCTTTGGGCGGCTACACTCCCCTGGTTTAGCCCAGGGTCCTCTCCCATCGAGGATTTCCTCCCATGTCCAGAAATTCTTATTGCGCATCTCCTCTTTGGGCTGCTCCTGCCTGTTGACACGTTGCTTGGTCCGTTTACGGTGGGTGATTCTGTAACGGTTTTCTAGGTGTGGTGAAGGAGAGTCGGACCAAACTGCAGCGTGTAGATTGCGATCCATGTTTAATGAACAAAACGTAACACTAATCTAAAAATACAAAACTACAAAACAAAGAACGTAACGAAAACCGAAACAGCCTATACTAGTGAAAACTAACACAGACAGGAACAAGGACACTAAGGACAATCACCCACAAAACAACCAAAGAATATGGCTGCCTAAATATGGTTCCCAATCAGAGACAACGATAAACACCTGCCTCTGATTGAGAACCACCCCAGACAGCCATAGACTCTGCTAGATCACCCCACTAGCTACAAATCCCACTATATACCAAAACCCCAAGACAAAACACACCACAATACAAAAACCCCATGCCACACCCTGGCCTGACCCAATACATTACATTTACATTTAAGTCATTTAGCAGACGCTCTTATACATTTAAGTCATTTAGCAGACGCTCTTATAAACACAAAATACTTCGACCAGGGCGTGACACTTATTCTAAAATGGATGAGAAAGAAATCCCCTCATCAATCTACACACAATACCACATAATGATAAAGCAAAAACAGGTTTTTAGAAATGTTAGCAAATTTGACATGCAGTTGATAGTGCGTGTCAGAGCAAAAACCAAGCCATGAAGTCAAAGGAATTGTCTGTAGAGCTCTGAGACAGGATTGTGTCGAGGCACAGATCTGGGGAAGAGTACCAAAAAATGTCTGCAGCATTATTAAAGGTCCCCAAGAACACAGTGGCCTCCATCATTCCTAAATGGAATAAGTTTGGAACCACCAAGATTATGTACAGTATGTGTGCCATTCAGAGCGTGAATGGGCAACACAAAATATTTAAATGAATGGGGTAAGGTAGTAAGTGCCAGGTGCACTGGTTTGAGTGCGTCAAGAACTGCAACGCTGCTGGGTTTTTAACTCTCAACAGTTTCCAGTGTGTATCAAGAATGGTCCACCACCCAAAGGACATCCAGCCAACTTGACACAACTGTGGGAAGCATTGCAGTCAACATGGGCCAGTATCCCAATGGAACACTTTTGAAACCTTTTAGAATCAATGCCCTGACGAATTGAGTCAGTTCTAATGTTTTGTACACTCAGTGTGTGTGCGTGCAAATATATAAATATACAGTTGAAGTCAGATATTTACAAACACTTAGAGTCATTAAAACTCCAACATGATTTGCACTTTTCGCACCAAAGTATGTTCATTTCTAGGAGACAGAACGGTCTCCTTCCGGAGCGGTATGACAGCTGCGTAGTTCCATGGTGTTGATACTTGCGTAATATTGTTTGTACAGATGAACATGGTACCTTCAGGCGTTTGGAAATTGCTCCCAAGCAAAGATGCACTGAGTTTGAAGGTAGGCCTTGAAATGCATCCACAGATACACCTCCAATTGACTCAAATTATGTCAATTAGCCTATCAGAGGCTTCTAAAGCTTTGACATTATTTTCTGGAATTGTACAAGCTGTTTAAAGGCACAGTCAACTTTGTGTATGTTAACTTATGACCCACTGGAATAGTGATATAGTGAATTATAAGTTAAATAATCTGTCTGCAAACAATTGTTCTAAAAAATACTTGTTTCATGCACAAAGTAGATGTCCTAACAAACTTGCCAATACTATAATTTGTTAACAATTCATTTTGGGGATGGTTGAAAAACGAGTTTTAATGACTCCAAGCTAAGTGTATGTAAACTTCCAACATCTACTGTGTATGTTTAAATATATATATATATTACACTGAGCATAGACCCCTTCCTTTTGCTCTCAGAACAGTCTCATTTCATTGTAGCATGGACTCTACAAGGTGTTGTAAGCGTTCCACAGGGATGCTGGCCCATGTTGACTCCAATGCTTCCCACAGTTGTGTCAAGTTGGCTGGATTTCCTAAAGTTATTCAGCCAGACAGCTCCCACTCCCAATGGACTCTCCACCATCCTACCTAGACTAGAATGGAGACATGGAGTCTCCAGAATTCCCCACCTCTCTATAAGTGGGTGGGGAAAAGTAGTCTTTTGCTGCTACATCTAGAGCGGCTGAGGTCGAGTAGAGGGGGAGGCTGGTTGAAAAGAAAGGGGCTATAGGCCCTATTACACATTATAGAGCAGCCAGGCCAGTTAAAATATAAATGGAAGCCCCTTTTGTATTACAGATTTCTCATGGTTATTAGAGGCATGAATTTTTTTCTCTCTTACATAAGTACTTCCACACAACTGAGCTGGACAATTGTGCTCAGCTCTGCACTACTGAACTATTCACTGTGCCACTCCCAGCTATGAAACTACATGTTGACTGATGTGTGTGTGTGGTTATTTACTGAGCCGCAGCGGCAGTTGTGTTAATGAGACATTGTTTACAGGCTGCTGTGTGGAGAGAGATAGAGACAGACTGTCAGGCTTTAGGAAGGGAAAAGGATATCCCCATATCTCGTACACACTCCACGCTCCCTTAACAGTCACTTGCACTCCACAAATATGAATGATCACACTCTCAAATATATCTAAACACTCCATGCAAGTACTCTGAACACATTTGGGACACTCACAGTGGCCATGTCGAAATGTGGCTTGCCTGCTACTTACTTCAGCTGCATAATGTGTAATGACAAAGCAAAAATATGTTGATGTGTTAGGGGATCTGTAAGATATGGCATTTGTTGTTATATTTGCATTGTGAAGGTGTTTTATGGGATCACTGTTGATGGATTGATTCTCCCTGTGTGGAGGGTGGATTTACTAAATCATGATTGATTGATCCTGCGGATTCGATGCCCGATGACATCCAAAACTTTCAGAGTAGGAGTTTATCCCCCCACTACCACCATTCATCTTTTTTCCCCCTTATTTATTTCTCTCTACCTCTTCCTCTCTCTCTTACACATCTCTGTCTCATATATATATATATATACACACAGTGGGGCAAAAAAGTATTTAGTGAGGCACCAATTGTGCAAGTTCTCCCACTTAAAAAGATGAGAGAGGCCTGTAATTTCCATCATAGGTACACTTATGACAGACAAAATGAAAGAAAAAGGTACACTTATGAGAGACAAAATGAGAAAAGAAAATCCAGAAAATCACATTGTAGGATTTTTAATGAATTTATTTGAAAATTATGGTGGAAAATAAGCATTTGGTCAATAACAAAAGTTTATCTCAATACTTTGTTATATACCCTTTGTTGGCAATGACAGAGGTCAAATGTTTTCTGCAAGTCTTCACAAGGTTGTCACGCACTGTTGCTGGTATTTTGGCCCATTCCTCCATGCAGATCTCCTGTTGCTGGGCAACGATGAATTTCAACTCCCTCCAAAGATTTTCTATGGGGTTGAGATCTGGAGACTGGCTAGGCCACTCCAGGACCTTGAAATGCTTCTTACGAAGCCACTCTTTTGTTGCCTGGGAAGTGTGTTTGGGATCATTGTCATGCTGAAAGACCCAGCCACGTTTCATCGTCAATGCTTTTGCTGATGGAAGGAGGTTTTCACTCAAAATCTCACGATACATGGCCCCATTCATTCGTTCCTTTACACGGATCAGTCGTCCTGGTCCCTTTGCAGAAAAACTGCCTCAAAAGCATGATGTTTCCACCCCCATGGTTCACAGTAGGTATGGTGTTCTTTTGGATGCAACTCAGCATTCTTTGTCCTCCAAACACGATCAGTGGAGTTTTTACCAAAAGTTATATTTTGGTTTCATCTGACCATATGACATTCTCCCAATCTTCTTCTGGATCATCCAAATGCTCTCTAGCAAACTTCAGACGGGCCTGGACATGTACTGGCTTTAAGCAGGGGACACGCCTGGCACTGCAGGATTTGAGTCCCTGGCGGCGTAGTGTGTTACTGATGGTAGGCTTTGTTACTTTGGTCCCAGTTCTCTGCATGTCATTCACTAGGTCCCCCGTGTGGTTCTGCGATTTTTGCTCACCGTTCTTGTGATCATTTTGACCCCACGGGGTGAGATCTTGCATGGAGCCCCAGATCGAGGAGATTGTCTGTCACGTTCTTTCAAAATCGAACCCAGAAGCAGACCAGGACAAGGAAAGTAGGAAGAAGGTGAGTATTTATTTACAAGTGAATGTGAATGGGTAGATATATCCAGGTGGCGTAGCGGGCAGCGGTGAGTTGATGGGAGTAAATAGGTGGATCCAATGGGGTAGCGGAATCCTCCGACGACCAGGCGGGAATGGGGTAAATGATCCGGGTGATTAACTGAAGACAGAACAAACGGAGGTACGTTTAAGGCAAGCAATACGTAAAAACAACAAAACAAATTCTATCCAACTTGAGGCTGATACTATGGCACAACATACTGTTCATGGCTAACGATCTGGCAGGGAATGGATGTCAGGTCTGGGCTTATGAAGAGGAGAGATGATCAGGACCAGGTGTGCAGATAGCTGATGGGATACAGGTGTGGGTAATCAGAACTCCCAACTGGCTACATTGCAACCAGACAGGGTGCGTTCCAGGACTCCGAAAAAACACGCCAGGACAGAACACAGGCAAAAAACAGACTCAGGAAACGGGATTCGTGACAGTATCAGTGGTCTTGTATGTCTTCCATGTCCTAATAATTGCTCCCACAGTTGATTTCTTCAAAACAAGCTGCTTACCTATTGCAGATTCAGTCTTCCCAGCCTGGTGCAGGTCCACAATTTTGTTTCTGGTGTCCTTTGACAGCTCTTTGGTCTTGGCCATAGTGGAGTTTGGGAGTGACTGTTTGAGGTTGTGGACAGGTGTCTTTATACTGATAATAAGTTCAAACAGGTGCCATTAACCTGTTGCGACGAGCAATCCCGTATCCGGGAGCGTAATTATAGCCTCAAGCTCATTACCATAACGCAATGTTAACTATTCATGAAAATCGCAAATGAAATTAAATAAATATATTGGCTCACAAGCTTAGCCTTTGTTAACAACACTGTCATCTCAGATTTAAAAAAAATGCTTTTCAACCATAGCTACACAAGCATTTGTGTAAGAGTATTGATAGCTAGCATAGCATTAAGCCTAGCATTAAGCAGGCAACATTTTCACAAAAACAAGAAGATCATTCAAATAAAATAATTTACCTTTGAAGAACTTCGGATGTTTTCAATTAGGAGACTCTCAGTTAGATAGTAAATGTTCAGTTTTTCCCAAAATATTATTTGTGTAGGAGAAATCGCTCCGTTTTGTTCATCACGTTTGTCTAAGAAAAAAAAACAGAAAATTCAGTCATTACAACGCAAACCTTTTTCCCAAATTTACTCCATAATATCGACAGAAACATGGCAAACGTTGTTTAGAATCAATCCTCAAGGTGTTTTTTTTCACATATCTATTTGATGATAAGTCACTCGTGGCAGTTTGGTTTCTCCTCTGTTCAAAATGGAACAATGCACGCACCTGGAGATTACGCAATAGTTTCGACGGAGGACACCGAGCGGACACCTGGTAATTGTAGTCTCTTATGGTCAATTTTCCAATGATATGCCTACAAATACGTCACAATGCTGCAAACACCTTGGGGAAAAGACAGAAAGTGTAGGCTCATTCCTTGCATTCACAGCCATATAAGGAGACATTGGAACACAGCGCCTCAAATCTGGCTCACTTCCTGTATGAAATTCCATCTTGGTTTCGCCTGTAGCATTAGTTCTGTGGCACTCACAGACAATATCTTTGCAGTTTTGGAAACGTCAGTGTTTTCTTTTCAAAGCTGTCAATTATATGCATGGTCGATCATCTTTTCGTGACAAAATATCTTGTTTAAAACGGGAAAGTTTTCATCCAAAAATGAAATACTGCCCCCAGAGGTTCAAGAGGTTAATACAGGTAACGAGTGGAGGACAGAGGAGCCTCCTAAAGAATAAGTTAGAGGTCTGTGAGAGCCAGAAATCTTGCTTGTTTGTAGGTGACCAAATACTTATTTTCCACCATAATTTGCAAATAAATTCATTAAAAATCATACAATGTGATTTTTTTCCCCTCATTTTGTCTGTCATAGTTGAAGTGTACCTATGATGAAAATTACAGGCCTCTCTCATATTTTTAAGTGGGAGAACTTGCACAATGGGTGGCTGACTAAATACTTTTTTGCCCCACTGTTTGTATATATATAAATAATATTTCCATCCTCTTTCAATAGGTGACAGGCACCTTAATCCAGTGAGACAGATGTGTCATCAGTACTACTGATGCATGCCTGCCTTCCTGCAAGAGGACACGAGGGAGGGATGTAGGACTTAAAGAGAGAGGGAGTACGCACATCGGTGTGTGTGTGTGTGTGTGTGTGTGTGTGTGTGTGTGTGTGTGTGTGTGTGTGTGTGTGTGTGTGTGTGTGTGTGTGTGTGTGTGTGTGTGTGTGTGTGTGTGTGTGTGTGTGTGTGTGTGTGTGTGACTGAGAGAAAGAGAGAGAGTTTGGGAGAAGGAGAGAGAGAGGCAGATATATAGTGAGATGCTGGCTGGGTAAGGTGGAGTGAGAGGCAGTGATGTCAGAGGATGTAGACAAAGGCAGCCAGTCAGCTTCTTTTACCTGTGTTATGCTGTTGTGTTCACTAGGCAATGAACCTTGGCCTCACAGCACACCCAAACGACCACTGATAGTGTGTGTGCGTGCATGTGTGTTGTTGGGTTTCCTGGACAATTGTCCTTGGCCTCCTGCATACCTCTGTAGTACAACTGATATGGGCTGAGTAGCATACAGAAACACACACCCTCTGGTGGGAGGTGCAACACAGCAGACAGACAAAGAAAGCCACATATATATGTAGGGGTGTTCACATATACCCTTCTCCCTATGTGGTCACTATCTACTGCTCCTGACCAGGAACCTATGCGTGTGTGTGGATGTGTCTGTGCGTGCTTGTGTGGGTTTCTTTGTTTCTATTGTATTTGGGAGTTTGGATATATTCGCCTATGTTTCAGTGTAAGATATAATTCCAATGAATGAACATGTTTTACAAGTTTGCTGACAAACTCCTTTGCATCGACAGGGAGTGTTTGTGTTTATTCCTACAGTGGCTAGGAATGCAGGTGGGATGGGTGTGGCTTAGTGAATGACCATACAAGCAGCGCTCCTTGATTTGAAAGTTCATTCGAAGTTATACATCCAACATATCATGTAAATAACCAACACCTGCATAGCAGATCATTGTTCTTATCACGGGTTATATATTCCTTATATTCAGCACCACCCTGACTTCAACATGTGTGAAAATCGAGTGTTTCTACAGTACCAGTCAAAAGTTTGGACACATTTGCTCAATCAGGGGTTTTTATTTATTTTTTACTATTTTCTACATTGTAGAATAGTAGTGAAGACATCAAAACCATATAGTAACCAAAAGTGTTCAACAAATCAAAATATATTTTAGATTTGAAATTCTTCAAAGTAGCCACCCTTTACCTTGATGACAACTTTGCACACTCTTGGCATTTTCTCAACCAGCTTCATGAGGTTGTCACCTGGAATGCATTTCAATTAACAGGTGTGCCTTGTTAGAAGGTCATTTGTGGAATTTATTTTCTTCTTAATACATTTGAGCCAATCAGTTGTGTTGTGACAAGGTAGGGGTGGTATACAGAGAAGCCCTATTTGGTAAAAGACAAGGTCTATATTAATGCAAGAACAGCTCAACTAAGCACATAGAAATGACAGTCCATCATTACTTTAAGACATGAAGGTCAGTCAATGTGGAAAATTTCAAGAACTTTTAACATTTCTTCAAGTGCAGTAGCAAAAACCATCAAGCGCTATGATGATCCTACAGAATGGCGCTGACAGAGATGTCATGTCCTTCATGTCCTTAGGAAACCCTTAGTAATTTGCTTTATTATGTATTATTTTTTGCATTGTTAGCCCGGAAAACCTCAAGTGTTATTACATACAGACGGGAAGAACTATTGGATATAAAAGCGACGTCAAATTAACAACATTACAACCAGGAATATGACTTTCCCGAAGCGGATCCTTTGTTTGGACCTCCACCCTGGACATGGGATCTTATCCCAGAGGCCGACCCAAAAACAACGCGGTCACCGCAGGAGCGGCCTACTGGTCAGACTTAGAAGGCGAGCACACCATCCACCGCTTCCGAGCATATTACTCGCCAATGTCCAATCTCTAGACAACAAGGTGGATGAAATTAGGGCATGAGTTGCCTTCCAGAGAGACATGAGAGATTGTAGCATTCTCCGTTTCACAGAAACATCGCTCACTCGGGATATGTTGTCAGAGTCAGTACAGCCACCCGGTTTCTTCATGCATCGTGATGACAGAAACAAATCTCTCAGGTAAGAATAAGGGCGGGGGTGTATGCCTGATGATTAACGACTCATGGTGTAAACATAACAACATACAGGAACTCAAGTCCTCTTGTTCACCTAGACCTAGAATTCTTTACAATCAAATGCCCACCGCATTATCTACCAAGAGAGTTCTCTTCAATTATAGTCACACCTGTGTAAATCCCCCCCAAGCAGATACCTAGACGACCCTGAAAGAACTTCACTGGACTCTATGTAAACTGGAAACCATATATCCTGAGGCTGAATTTATTGTAGCTGGGTATTTTAACAAAGCTAATCTGAGAACAAGCCTTCCTAAATTCTATCAGCATATTGAATGCGCGACACGAGCTGGTAGCATTCTGGACCATTGCTACTCTAAGTTCCACGATGCATACAAAGCTCTCCCCCCGCCCTCCCTTTGGCAAATCTAACCATGACTCCATTTTGTTGCTACCAGCCTATAGACAGAAACTAAAACAGGAAACGCCCTTGCTCAGGTCTATCCATTGCTGGTCTGACCAATCTTCAAGATTGCTTCAATCACATGGACTGGGCTATATTCCGGGTAGCCTCCGACAAGAACATTGACGTATACGCTGACATGGTGAGCGAGTTTATTAGCAAGTGCATCGGTGATGTTGAACCCACTCTGACTATTAAAACCATCCCTAACCAGAAACCCTGGATTGATGGCAGCATTCGCACAACACTGAAAGCGCGAACCATCGCTTTTAATCATGACAAGGCAACTGGAAACATGACCGAATACAAATGCCAACTCATAATTGGTTAAAATCAAAACAATGCACACCAATGATGTAATTGGAAACATTTTCTTCCTCTTATCTTTTTTACTACAAAACCTAAATGTGCAATTTTCACATACATTGAGTAAACAACACATTAAGAACACCTGTTCTTTCCATGACACACTGATGTATTGACTTTCCCTCCTGGGTGAGGATTAAGAAAGTCTCCCCTCTCCCACCAGAGGAAGGGGGGGCAGTTCTAGGATCTTAATGACCGGTCGTAAACTTCCTCTCTCATTCACTGCCGTATGGAGAAGTCCAAAATCCTTTGTGTGTAGAGAGAAACTCTGCCTCAAAACTTTAACATCAGAAGGTTGGATATTGAAACAATATGTCTAACGTAAATAATGTGGGAAATGGTTGGTGGGGCTCCAAACAATAATAATGTCAAATCAGTTGTTTTGTGATATCATTAAGGATTGTATAACAGTAATTCTGCAAATGTATACGTCCCAGTTATCAGATTTACATCTAAATGTTGTGGAACCTATATGATTAAATATGAAACTATTTGTGAGAAGCTGAAATGTGATTTTAGCCTTCTAAATGAGATCATTGTTTTTCATATAGACTTTTGCCAAGTCAGTATCCCCTCCCACGTGAGCACAGACATTGTGGCAACATGATGGAACCGCCCTCCAAGGTGAGGGCATTAAAGGACTCTAACAAAATGTACATTTGGCCAGATAGCATGGAGCGGTGACTACATGGCTGACAAATGGTTTAAAACTATAAGACCAGTACATTTGCCGGGTTGTTACTGGCGTGTAAAATTTTTCAAAATGACTAAACCTGTATACGTGCAGCGTGAGCTGAATACGTGACAAATGGTCTAAAACTACAAGGCCCTCTTAAACTAGACAAGGACACCGAAGATGAGAAAAAATAACATTCTAGAAGAAAAAGAAACGCACACCTATTTAGGTGAGGTGCTGGCTAGCGGAGTAGAAAACTTGAAAATAAAAGAGAGCCGCACACTCTAGGAGCTCAGATGCAAAAATTTAATTACCAACGTTTCGACAGCCAAGCTGTCTTCATCAGGTATAAAAAGATAACATTACCCTATCAAACGACCATTGGAACGTCTGATGTATCCAGTTAAACGGACACATCCAGAACAAAGAAAGCTACTACTACAACTACTAAGGGCATGGTGACCTCTGGTGGACAACCAGAGACTTACACAACCAGAGAATATCTGTCAAACTATTCGTCACAGACTGATCGGGTAATTTCCATAGGCAGAGATGACAAAGACATACAAGCGTAAATATGCACATTGATTTTCTAAATCCGAATGAGCGGTTGTTAGGTGCTAAATATCCATATTTACGATGAGCGTATTATTGAATTGTATACACAATCCTTTGTCTCTCCTTCTCCCGCTCTTTCTTTCCCCACCCCATTCATTGTGTAATAAGCTGTCATATCGGGTTCGTCCATTAGGGACTTTTCATTACATTATGTTGGTAATCAATTCAACCTATACTGTGTGTGTGTGTATTTCTGTGTGATTATTTTGTTAGTTAGTAAATAAATAATTACGCCAATTTGTGTAAGCTGAGTCATCATGTAGACTGGGGTTTGTGCAGATTTATAGAATATTACGATGTTCAGAATGAGACTGATATGAGGTTAGTTGTTTAGTTGATAAGAAACAGGAACTAGTTGGGATACTGTTCATCATTAAAGAGAAACTGCCCCTAAAAACGCATTTTCCTTTTGAAAAAGGCCTATGTGGCATCGATACGAGTCAGAAACATTTATTACATTGTCAAAATTGACTACAACGTGTAAATAGGATAATTTATGAATGAAGTCAGTTTCGTCTAAAACGTAATGTTAAACGAGGGATAACATACTATGGGAGTCACACTCTCGCAACTTCGGTTGAAGGATCTACAATCGTACCTGACAAGGCCAATAAAAATCCATGCCTCATACGAAGCCCTGCCTTCCACAGCTGATACGCGTGAGGCATGGACTCATTCCTTCAATTTAATACCACCCTTCACCAAGCCCAGGAACAGGCAGTGCGGGGCCAAACAGGTGTTGGACCTTGTTTCCCTGGTTCCAGGGAACAGTAGTTATAGTCATAATGACCCACAACAGACCACCCAGACCAAACCCTGCCTGATGAGGTGATCTGGGTATTGCGAACACGGCACGCTGCCAAGTTACTTTCCCCTGTCCCAGCTGTTAGCACACTTAGAGAAGTGACATCCAAGCGATAAAACCACACAAAAGTTTGTGGTGATGCCCAACTCGCCCCAGCACATATCTCCTATAGTCAACCCTTTAAACAACGCCCAAGATGCTGCCAGACCTCTGGTGGAGTGAGCACATACACAGCTAGGTAAACCTTGCTCCTGGTTGCTAAATGCCAGGGAGGAAGCGCCCTGTTAGAGAGCGCCCTGCCGCTACTTGGATTCGCAGAACAGACAAATAGCTGGTTACATAACTGGATATCCCGGGTTCGTTCAATGTACGTGTGCAAAGCTCGTACCGGAAACAGGGCAAAAATCTCTGTTGCTTTTCAGAAGCAAGGAAGAGGTTGAAAGGAAATAGCTCAAAAGCGAAGGACCTTTAGATATAGCCATGACTTTCGGAGCGAAGGCTACATTTGGACTCAATGTCACCTTAGTCGCCCAGGGCGAACTGAGTACAGGACGGGTGTATGGGTAACGCGTGGAGGTCCCCAACAAGTTTAGCCGAGGCCAAAGTAATGAGCAGGGATATTTTGTAGGAGAGGATCTTCAGATCCACTGACTTCAGAGGCTCAAAGGGGGCCACACCCAGCGTCTCCAAAAACATTGCCATGTCCCATGTTGGTGCAATAGGTTTAGATACCAGTCTGAGACCACATACACCTTTCAAGAACTGCACCACTAGGGGATGTGCCTCAGGTGTGGTTCTGTCAATTCCCACATTCCCTCACAAAGCACTGAAAATGAACAAGCCCCTTCTCTTGGCACCAGAGCTCAAACGCTTATACACATACAGCCCTCTCGTGGAGGGCGCCCTTTGCAGACTGATTGGTAGCATTAACATTCGAAGGTAAACCCCTAGTCATCAGATTGGCCCTCTCAGTGGCCAGGCCCATAGGAATCAAATCTCCGGACTCTCGTGCCAAACCTTTCCATGTGCCTGGGAAAACAGGTCCTTGCACAACTGGAGTTGCCATGGGTCTCCATCTAAAAGGCGAACCAAGACTGCCTGGGTCAACGGGAGCCACAATAATTAATGATAAGCCCTCCCGGCGCACCCTATCCAACATCGGCTGAATCAGAACCACTGGCGGAAACACATAAAGAAGGGTCCGAGGCCACTGGTGCACCAGAGCGTCTGTTACCAGAGCCAACTGTCCCAACAGTTGATGCGTAAAGACCTACGTTGGCTCTGCCAAACCGCTCCTATATCTGGGAAACCACCCAGGAGTGTATTCTCCACTCCTGAGGAAGGGGATCCCCTGCATATCAGATCTGCACCCGAGTTGAGGCAACCGGGAACATGCACCGCCAAGTCAGAGCAAATGTGCAAAGCAACAGGGAGCGAGCCAAATCTTTAGAATAGACAATAGACATAGAATGTCATTCTAGTTCTGGTAAGACAGCTGAAGTTGTACTCTATACACAACTTATTTTCATTTTGCTAGGTGAAGTGTTAGCATGCCGTCTTTATAAGCACATCAATATTATATTTACATCAGAAAATGTTTTGTCTTTGTAACTTGAACACACCCATTGGATTTTGTTAATAAATGTATCTATACTCAAGCTGGATGGCATTTGTACAATGTCCATATGTGCAGGTTGGCATGTATTGTATTGAGTCTTGCCATGGATGCAGAACTTAGAAAACAAAAATGTAAGGTTAGGGTTAGGTTAGCAGTGTGGTTAGAGTTTAGGGTTACTGTTATGTTTAAAATGTCATATTTCATGTTCCAGCTAGTGACCTCTCTGCAGAACTGCCTCCAGTACATGAGTCATCTCATGAGTCATCTCAATGAATGCCAGCCTGCTCCACATGGAGCCTACTCCTGTTTGGATATTAGTAGTTCTGGGATGTGTGCCCCGGGAAAGTTCTTACAGTAGACATAAGGAGAGATGAGAAAAACTAGCCAGTTAGATAATGTGTTGTAGGACAGCTGAGCTGACTGAAAACCGGGCATTCAACTAGCAGTTGATATATTTTCCACGATAACGCGTCTTTACATGGCGTGATGAAACTTCAAGTTGCAAGCTATTTTTTGGTAGTAAGGTGTGAAGAACAAGTGTCTCATGAAACACATTCCAGACAGTGGTTCTTGCTATCATGGTATAACTGTGCTTTGACATCTGTCAATTAATACTGTCAAAAATACTTATCTAAGTATCAGCTGGCTAGATAGGCTAGCCAGCTGCAGCTATACCCAAGTTATGCTAGGTAGCTGCTGTCAGGTTGGCTAAACACAAGGTCAGTGCAGGCTTTAGCCTACACATAGAACTGAATTAACAGATCATCTGAGATGGTAAGTCAGTCAGAGGAGAAGTCCTCATCTTCTAAACTTCTCTGCATATCAAAGCTAGCTTAGCTTACCTCACTGTCACTACACACAACTGCACTTGTTTGTTGTGATTAAATGGCAAAGACACACCCAAGAAACGTCCACACCAAACTACACCGCCAAGACAACTCTCGTTTGCCTTCAGTCATGGCCACTAGCATTTCTTAATGAGCAAGCTGATAACCGAGGCCAAATCAGGAAGTTCAGCCCCCCTTTAAATGTGCAGAACAGTAATCTGTCTCCATCCATTGTTTCTACATAGCCATCCACCTTTTAAATAACCCCTCAAACTATAGAAATATAACTTCATGCCAACCTGTGTGCCTGTCTTTCTCTGTGTTGCAGAACACTCCAGTGGGCACCTCAGTCTACCAGGTGAATGCCACAGACCCAGACCAAGGCACGGGGGGCAGTGTGCTCTTCTCTTCCAGCCCCCTCTTCCTTTTTCTCCATCGATGGAGCCCGTGGTACAGTCACTGTCACCAGGGCTCTGGATTATGAGACCACATCGGCCTACCAGCTCACCGTCAATGCCACGGTGAGGGGATACACAAAATACAAACAAACTTAAACATCGATTTTATGAAGTAACAAGCATAACCATCTTGTCTATTTTATTTTGTTGTGGGTTAGGGTTAGGGTTAGTGTAAATAAATAAAATTCAACTGAGAATGGCATGGAAATGTTGGTATATTGTTGTGAAGTCAGGATTTTGTTCAGTAGGGCTAAGGTTTAAAAAACTTTAAAAGAAAAGGAGCAAGTCAGGTTTATGTCTGTTTTCTTCCCAATGAACATGACCCAGGGGTGACCATGCTTGTGTGTGTCTGTTCTCTCCCTCAGGACCAGGATAAGAAGCGCCCTCTGTCCAGTCTATCTAATTTAGCCATCACCATCACTGATGTTCAGGACATGGACCCCATCTTTACCAACTTACCCTACAGCACCAACATAGGGAGGACGTCCCACCGGTCAGTAATGCTAAGTCTCACCCCCCTTTACATTACTTCTCCATCTCCTCCTTCGCTTCCCCGTATGGAAAATACATTTCAATATATTTAACTTCACCTAAAAATGTGTTTCAAATACATGTAGATACATTTGCATATTTGCTCAAATGCATGTAATGTCTGACAATGTTTCAGAAATGCATAGCCATTACATCTAGTTTACACGGTTGCAAAAGTAGTTCCTAATTCTGCTTCTTAAATTACTCTTTACGTGTTGATGAATAGAGAGCATTTTTGTGCCACCAAGCCAACACTTTTGCAGTGATATAATTTAAATTGTGATTGTGTGTAAAATGATGACCTACGATTTCACCAAATGTTTACATTCTGTCATAAGAGCACATGTTCAATATAATACAAATCAAGTTTTCCTATCTAAAGAGGTAAAAAAAAACAAGACTATTAGTAAGTGCTGTCTTCAGCTTAATTAAATAATGAAAAGGATTGAGTGTCAAAGTGTCGGTCTACGTCTTGTGCTTCGAGTGAGTGATACGTATGTACGGCTTTACAGTGGATGGTTACGGTGTTATGGTGCGTTAATAATCAAGTGTAATTACGAGTTAAATCAGCCATGAATTACCTCATGGCGGGCGGAATGGAAGCTTGTTGCAACAGGCAGGGTAAATGCAAGATTCACACATTTTTTTAATTGTTAAAAATGTATAGCCTGTTTATCGATGAGTAACAGGGTTGACGTGTTAGGCTCTAGCCCATTCAGTTTTTCATTCAGTTTTCTACTATTTTTTTTAAACATTTTCAAAAAAGAGTAGAACCTGCTTTACAGATTTTATCAGATTTTCAATGTTTCTTTGGAAATAAATATTTAAAAAGGAATAGTTTCATCATATTAAAAACGAGAGTTCAATTCAAGTAACAGATGGAGCTTAAAATGAGGGAAATACGTAAATGAATCGCTAATCACATGAAATAAATAACTATCTTCAAAACAACTGTCAAAGCAACACAATAACTAGGGCTTTACAATGATGGTGCAAACTTGAAGTATTTTAGGGGGTTAGTGGGTTAAATCTCCTTGAACACACAGAGGTCCGTATACCTGGATTCATTTTTGTGTTAAAAAGAGGAATCAACAATGTGAAAAACAGATTGCTTGTTTTTTGCATATGAAACCAAATAATTATCTTGTTTTTTGTATATGAAACCAAATAGCTTGATATTTCGATTTTCACGTGCGTGAGGTTAAATGTGGAATGCCTGCGCTGATCCTTAGCACAGGGATCCCTCAGGGGTGCGTGCTCAGTCCCTCCTGTAATCCTGTTCACTTTCGTGACTGCACGGCCAGACACGACTCCAACACCATCATTAAGTTTGCCGAAGGACACAACAGTGGTAGGCCTGATCACCAAACAACGATGAGACAGCATATAGGGAGGTGGTCAGGGACCTGGCCCATGTGATGCCAGGACAACAACGTCTCCCTCTACATGACCAAGACTAAGGAGATGATTGTGAACTACAGGAAAAGGGACCAGGCACACCCCCATTCTCATCGATGGGCCTGTAGGGAGCAGGCTGAGAGCTTCAGGTTACTTGGTGTCCACATCACCAACAAAACTAACATGGTCCAAGCACACCCAAGACAGTTGTGAAAAGGCACGACAAAACCTATCCCCCCTCAGGAGAGCTGAAAATATTTGTCATGGGTTCTCAGATCCTCAAAAGGTTCAGCTGCAATGCATCATCGAGAGACATGACTGGATTTGCATCACTGCCTGGTGTGGCACCTGCTCGGCCTCCGACAGCAAAGGCACTAGAGAGGGTAGTGCGACAGCTCAACACACACTCACTATATCTGCCACTGCTATAACTTGCTCCAAACACTCCTCTGCAACTGGATCCTGGACTTCCTGACGGACTGCCCCAGGTGGTAAGGGTAGGTAACAACACATTCACCACGCTGATCCTTAACACGGGGCCCCTCAGGGGTGCATCCTGACCTCTATACCAGGCGGTGTCAGAGGAAGGCCCTGAAAATTGTCAAAGACTCCAGCTACCCTAGTCATAGACTGTTTTCTCTGCTACCGCATGGAAAGCAGTACCGGACCACCAAGTCGAGGTCCAAGAGACTTCTAAACAGCTTCTACCCCCAAGCCATAAGACTTTTGAACACCTAATCAAATGGCTACCCAAACTACTTGCCCCCATCGTTATTTGTTTTCATATACAAAATCGAAATCATTATTTGTTTTCAAATACAAAACAATATTATTTATTTATTTTTATTAAATGGTCTGTTTGGCTCCATTTTAACACAAAAAATAATTAACCACATGACATGGACCCACAGAGGTTGCATGTCAACATGTTGGCACTTTGGCAAGTGTTTATTCATATTGAAAATGATATTTATTGAATTCTGCATTTGGTCTATATTAAAGGGCACTTCATTTCATATAACAGGCTTTAAAATGCAATATTGGTGCATAATGTCTACGTAATATATTAAAGGGATATCATTTTGCAAATGGCACTCATTTTGCGAAACGACCCGGTACACGTTAAGTTCTGCCCGTTGTTGATCTCGGCTAGCATGAAGTCACTACATAGACTCACTACGTGTCCGATAGTATATCATGTGTGTCGTGATTTTTGTATTCATTTAAACGCATTTAAATGTGTGTTAGTGCTTTTGGTATGGTTTTGGTATGTGTCAAGAACAATAAAAAAGCATTTTGACAAAATATATTGTAGCACGGTAGCATATTTTTGACTGTGATTGGAGAAAACTGAGGACGGATCAACAACATTGTAGTTACTCCACAATAGTAACCTAATTGACAGAGTGAAAAGAAGGAAGCCTGTACAGAATACAAATATTTCGAAATGTGCATCCAGTTTGCAACAAGGCACTAGTAGTATTGTACAAATTTGTGGCAAAGCAAATAACTTTTTGTCATGAATACAAAAGTGTTATGTTTAGAATGAATTTTTAGGTTTTTTGGTACGTGTCAAGTACAATAAAAAGCATTTTGACAAAAGATATTAGAAGACTATTAGAAGTGTAAGGGTTGTCGTCGGTGGAAGAAAGAGAGGACCAAAGTACAAAGGCCGTTAGTGTTCATCTTTAAGAAACTGAACACTTCAAAAATAGAAAACAACAAAGTGACAACTGAAACAGTTCTCTGGTGCAGACAAACAAAGACAAAAAATAACCACCCACAAAACACAAAGGAAAACAGGCTACCTAAATATGGTTCTCAATCAGGGACAACGATAGACAGCTGCCTCTGACTGAGAACCATATCAGGCCAAACGCAGAAATAGAAAATATAGAAAAACATAGACTGCCCACCCCAACTCACGCCCCTGAC
>NW_026290188.1:27500-73270 GCF_023373465.1 Oncorhynchus keta | reverse complement strand
AGTACCACTCCTGCCTCTGTCCTTCAGTTGTGTTGATTTTAGTCAGATCAGTACTACTCCTGCCTCTGTCCTTCAGTTGTGTTGATGTAATTCAGATCAGTACTACTCCTGCCTCTGTCCTTGTGTTGATGTTAGTCAGATCAGTACTACTCCTGCCTCTGTCCTTCAGTTGTGTTGATGTAATTCAGATCAGTACTACTCCTGCCTCTGTCCTTGTGTTGATGTAATTCAGATCAGTACTACTCCTGCCTCTGTCCTTGTGTTGATGTCAGTCAGATCAGTACTACTCCTGCCTCTGTCCTTCAGTTGTGTTGATGTAATTCAGATCAGTACTACTCCTGCCTCTGTCCTTCAGTTGTGTTGATGTTAGTCAGATCAGTACCACTCCTGCCTCTGTACTTCAGTTGTGTTGATGTAATTCAGATCAGTACTACTCCTGCCTCTGTCCTTCAGTTGTGTTGATGTTAGTCAGATCAGTACTACTCCTGCCTCTGTCCTTCAGTTGTGTTGATGTAATTCAGATCAGTACCACTCCTGCCTCTGTCCTTCAATTGTGTTGATGTTAGTCAGATCAGTACTACTCCTGCCCCTGTCCTTCAGTTGATGTAATTCAGATCAGTACTACTCCTGCCTCTGTCCTTCAGTTGTGTTGATGTTAGTCAGATCAGTACTACTCCTGCCTCTGTCCTTGTGTTGATGTTAGTCAGATCAGTACTACTCCTGCCTCTGTCCTTCAGTTGTGTTGATGTTAGTCAGATCAGTACCACTCCTGCCTCTGTCCTTCAGTTGTGTTGATGTAATTCAGATCAGTACTACTCCTGCCTCTGTCCTTCAGTTGTGTTGATGTTAGTCAGATCAGTACTACTCCTGCCTCTGTGCTTGTGTTGATGTTAGTCAGGTCAGTACTACTCCTGCCTCTGTCCTTCAGTTGTGTTGATGTAAGTCAGATCAGTACTACTCCTGCCTCTGTCCTTCAGTTGTGTTGATGTTAGTCAGATCATTACTACTCCTGCCTCTGTCCTTCAGTTGTGTTGATGTTAGTCAGATCAGTACTACTCCTGCCTCTGTCCTTCAGTTGTGTTGATGTAATTCAGATCAGTACTACTCCTGCCTCTGTCCTTCAGTTGTGTTGATGTTAGTCAGATCAGTACTACTCCTGCCTCTGTCCTTCAGTTGTGTTGATGTTAGTCAGATCAGTACTACTCCTGCCTCTGTCCTTCAGTTGTGTTGATGTCAGTCAGATCAGTACTACTCCTGCCTCTGTCCTTCAGTTGTGTTGATGTAATTCAGATCAGTACTACTCCTGCCTCTGTCCTTGTGTTGATGTCAGTCAGATCAGTACCACTCCTGCCTCTGTCCTTCAGTTGTGTTGATGTTAGTCAGATCAGTACTACTCCTGCCTCTGTCCTTCAGTTGTGTTGATGTAATTCAGATCAGTACTACTCCTGCCTCTGTCCTTGTGTTGATGTCAGTCAGATCAGTACCACTCCTGCCTCTGTCCTTCAGTTGTGTTGATGTTAGTCAGATCAGTACTACTCCTGCCTCTGTCCTTCAGTTGTGTTGATGTTAGTCAGATCAGTACTACTCCTGCCTCTGTCCTTCAGTTGTGTTGATGTTAGTCAGATCAGTACTACTCCTGCCTCTGTCCTTCAGTTGTGTTGATGTAATTCAGATCAGTACCACTCCTGCCTCTGTCCTTGTGTTGATGTCAGTCAGATCAGTACTACTCCTGCCTCTGTCCTTCAGTTGTGTTGATGTTAGTCAGATCAGTACCACTCCTGCCTCTGTCCTTGTGTTGATGTCAGTCAGATCAGTACTACTCCTGCCTCTGTCCTTGTGTTGATGTCAGTCAGATCAGTACTACTCCTGCCTCTGTCCTTGTGTTGATGTTAGTCAGATCAGTACCACTCCTGCCTCTGTCCTTGTGTTGATGTTAGTCAGATCAGTACTACTCCTGCCTCTGTCCTTCAGTTGTGTTGATGTTAGTCAGATCAGTACTACTCCTGCCTCTGTCCTTGTGTTGATGTTAGTGAGATTAGTACCACTCCTGCCTCTGTCCTTCAGTTGTGTTGATGTTAGTCAGATCAGTACTACTCCTGCCTCTGTCCTTCAGTTGTGTTGATGTTAGTCAGATCAGAACCACTCCTGCCTCTGTCCTTCAGTTGTGTTGATGTAATTCAGATCAGTACTACTCCTGCCTCTGTCCTTCAGTTGTGTTGATGTTAGTCAGATCAGAACCACTCCTGCCTCTGTCCTTCAGTTGTGTTGATGTAATTCAGATCAGTACTACTCCTGCCTCTGTCCTTCAGTTGTGTTGATGTAATTCAGATCAGTACTACTCCTGCCTCTGTCCTTCAGTTGTGTTGATGTTAGTCAGATCAGTACTACTCCTGCCTCTGTCCTTCAGTTGTGTTGATGTTAGTCAGATCAGTACTACTCCTGCCTCTGTCCTTCAGTTGTGTTGATGTAATTCAGATCAGTACTACTCCTGCCTCTGTCCTTGTGTTGATGTCAGTCAGATCAGTACCACTCCTGCCTCTGTCCTTCAGTTGTGTTGATGTCAGTCAGATCAGTACTACTCCTGCCTCTGTCCTTCAGTTGTGTTGATGTAATTCAGATCAGTACTACTCCTGCCTCTGTCCTTCAGTTGTGTTGATGTTAGTCAGATCAGTACTACTCCTGCCTCTGTCCTTCAGTTGTGTTGATGTAATTCAGATCAGTACTACTCCTGCCTCTGTCCTTGTGTTGATGTTAGTCAGATCAGTACTACTCCTGCCTCTGTCCTTCAGTTGTGTTGATGTTAGTCAGATCAGTACTACTCCTGCCTCTGTCCTTCAGTTGTGTTGATGTTAGTCAGATCAGTACTACTCCTGCCTCTGTCCTTCAGTTTTGTTGATGTTAGTCAGATCAGTACTACTCCTGCCTCTGTCCTTGTGTTGATGTTAGTCAGGTCAGTACTACTCCTGCCTCTGTCCTTCAGTTGTGTTGATGTCAGTCAGATCAGTACTACTCCTGCCTCTGTCCTTCAGTTGTGTTGATGTAATTCAGATCAGTACTACTCCTGCCTCTGTCCTTGTGTTGATATTAGTCAGGTCAGTACTACTCCTGCCTCTGTCCTTCAGTTGTGTTGAGGTAATTCAGATCAGTACCACTCCTGCCTCTGTCCTTCAGTTGTGTTGATGTAATTCAGATCAGTACTACTCCTGCCTCTGTCCTTCAGTTGTGTTGATGTTAGTCAGATCAGTACCACTCCTGCCTCTGTCCTTCAGTTGTGTTGATGTAATTCAGATCAGTACTACTCCTGCCTCTGTCCTTCAGTTGTGTTGATGTTAGTCAGATCAGTACTACTCCTGCCTCTGTCCTTCAGTTGTGTTGATGTTAGTCAGATCAGTACTACTCCTGCCTCTGTCCTTCAGTTGTGTTGATGTTAGTCAGATCAGTACCACTCCTGCTTCTGTCCTTCAGTTGTGTTGATGTAATTCAGATCAGTACTACTCCTGCCTCTGTCCTTCAGTTGTGTTGATGTTAGTCAGATCAGTACTACTCCTGCCTCTGTCCTTCAGTTGTGTTGATGTAATTCAGATCAGTACTACTCCTGCCTCTGTCCTTCAGTTGTGTTGATGTTAGTCAGATCAGAACCACTCCTGCCTCTGTCCTTCAGTTGTGTTGATGTAATTCAGATCAGTACCACTCCTGCCTCTGTCCTTGTGTTGTGTTGATGTTAGTCAGATCAGTACTACTCCTGCCTCTGTCCTTCAGTTGTGTTGATGTTAGTCAGATCAGTACTACTCCTGCCTCTGTCCTTCAGTTGTGTTGATGTAATTCAGATCAGTACTACTCCTGCCTCTGTCCTTGTGTTGATGTTAGTGAGATCAGTACTACTCCTGCCTCTGTCCTTGTGTTGATGTTAGTCAGATCAGTACTACTCATGCCTCTGTCCTTGTGTTGATGTTAGTCAGATCAGTACTACTCCTGCCTCTGTCCTTCAGTTGTGTTGATGTTAGTCAGATCAGTACTACTCCTGCCTCTGTCCTTCAGTTGTGTTGATGTAATTCAGATCAGTACTACTCCTGCCTCTGTCCTTGTGTTGATGTTAGTGACATCAGTACTACTCCTGCCTCTGTCCTTGTGTTGATGTTAGTGAGATCAGTACTACTCCTGCCTCTGTCCTTGTGTTGATGTTAGTCAGATCAGTACTACTCCTGCCTCTGTCCTTGTGTTGATGTTAGTGAGATCAGTACTACTCCTGCCTCTGTCCTTGTGTTGATGTTAGTCAGATCAGTACTACTCCTGCCTCTGTCCTTCAGTTGTGTTGATGTTAGTCAGGTCAGTACCACTCCTGCCTCTGTCCTTCAGTTGTGTTGATGTTAGTCAGATCAGTACCACTCCTGCTTCTGTCCTTCAGTTGTGTTGATGTAATTCAGATCAGTACTACTCCTGCCTCTGTCCTTCAGTTGTGTTGATGTTAGTCAGATCAGTACTACTCCTGCCTCTGTCCTTCAGTTGTGTTGATGTAATTCAGATCAGTACTACTCCTGCCTCTGTCCTTCAGTTGTGTTGATGTTAGTCAGATCAGAACCACTCCTGCCTCTGTCCTTCTGTTGTGTTGATGTAATTCAGATCAGTACCACTCCTGCCTCTGTCCTTGTGTTGTGTTGATGTTAGTCAGATCAGTACTACTCCTGCCTCTGTCCTTCAGTTGTGTTGATGTTAGTCAGATCAGTACTACTCCTGCCTCTGTCCTTCAGTTGTGTTGATGTAATTCAGATCAGTACTACTCCTGCCTCTGTCCTTGTGTTGATGTTAGTGAGATCAGTACTACTCCTGCCTCTGTCCTTGTGTTGATGTTAGTCAGATCAGTACTACTCATGCCTCTGTCCTTGTGTTGATGTTAGTCAGATCAGTACTACTCCTGCCTCTGTCCTTCAGTTGTGTTGATGTTAGTCAGATCAGTACTACTCCTGCCTCTGTCCTTCAGTTGTGTTGATGTAATTCAGATCAGTACTACTCCTGCCTCTGTCCTTGTGTTGATGTTAGTGACATCAGTACTACTCCTGCCTCTGTCCTTGTGTTGATGTTAGTGAGATCAGTACTACTCCTGCCTCTGTCCTTGTGTTGATGTTAGTCAGATCAGTACTACTCCTGCCTCTGTCCTTGTGTTGATGTTAGTGAGATCAGTACTACTCCTGCCTCTGTCCTTGTGTTGATGTTAGTCAGATCAGTACTACTCCTGCCTCTGTCCTTCAGTTGTGTTGATGTTAGTCAGGTCAGTACCACTCCTGCCTCTGTCCTTCAGTTGTGTTGATGTTAGTCAGATCAGTACCACTCCTGCTTCTGTCCTTCAGTTGTGTTGATGTAATTCAGATCAGTACTACTCCTGCCTCTGTCCTTCAGTTGTGTTGAGATTAGTCAGATCAGTACTACTCCTGCCTCTGTCCTTCAGTTGTGTTGATGTAATTCAGATCAGTACTACTCCTGCCTCTGTCCTTCAGTTGTGTTGATGTTAGTCAGATCAGAACCACTCCTGCCTCTGTCCTTCAGTTGTGTTGATGTAATTCAGATCAGTACCACTCCTGCCTCTGTCCTTGTGTTGTGTTGATGTTAGTCAGATCAGTACTACTCCTGCCTCTGTCCTTCAGTTGTGTTGATGTTAGTCAGATCAGTACTACTCCTGCCTCTGTCCTTCAGTTGTGTTGATGTAATTCAGATCAGTACTACTCCTGCCTCTGTCCTTGTGTTGATGTTAGTGAGATCAGTACTACTCCTGCCTCTGTCCTTGTGTTGATGTTAGTCAGATCAGTACTACTCATGCCTCTGTCCTTGTGTTGATGTTAGTCAGATCAGTACTACTCCTGCCTCTGTCCTTCAGTTGTGTTGATGTTAGTCAGATCAGTACTACTCCTGCCTCTGTCCTTCAGTTGTGTTGATGTAATTCAGATCAGTACTACTCCTGCCTCTGTCCTTGTGTTGATGTTAGTGACATCAGTACTACTCCTGCCTCTGTCCTTGTGTTGATGTTAGTGAGATCAGTACTACTCCTGCCTCTGTCCTTGTGTTGATGTTAGTCAGATCAGTACTACTCCTGCCTCTGTCCTTGTGTTGATGTTAGTGAGATCAGTACTACTCCTGCCTCTGTCCTTGTGTTGATGTTAGTCAGATCAGTACTACTCCTGCCTCTGTCCTTCAGTTGTGTTGATGTTAGTCAGGTCAGTACCACTCCTGCCTCTGTCCTTCAGTTGTGTTGATGTTAGTCAGGTCAGTACCACTCCTGCCTCTGTCCTTCAGTTGTGTTGATGTAATTCAGATCAGTACTACTCCTGCCTCTGTCCTTGTGTTGATGTTAGTCAGATCAGTACTACTCCTGCCTCTGTCCTTCAGTTGTGTTGATGTTAGTCAGATCAGTACTACTCCTGCCTCTGTCCTTGTGTTGATGTAATTCAGATCAGTACTACTCCTGCCTCTGTCCTTGTGTTGATGTTAGTCAGATCAGTACTACTCCTGCCTCTGTCCTTCAGTTGTGTTGATGTTAGTCAGGTCAGTACCACTCCTGCCTCTGTCCTTCAGTTGTGTTGAGGTAATTCAGATCAGTACCACTCCTGCCTCTGTCCTTCAGTTGTGTTGATGTAATTCAGATCAGTACTACTCCTGCCTCTGTCCTTCAGTTGTGTTGATGTTAGTCAGATCAGTACCACTCCTGCCTCTGTCCTTCAGTTGTGTTGATGTAATTCAGATCAGTACTACTCCTGCCTCTGTCCTTCAGTTGTGTTGATGTTAGTCAGATCAGTACTACTCCTGCCTCTGTCCTTCAGTTGTGTTGATGTTAGTCAGATCAGTACTACTCCTGCCTCTGTCCTTCAGTTGTGTTGATGTTAGTCAGATCAGTACCACTCCTGCCTCTGTCCTTCAGTTGTGTTGATGTAATTCAGATCAGTACTACTCCTGCCTCTGTCCTTCAATTGTGTTGATGTTAGTCAGATCAGTACTACTCCTGCCTCTGTCCTTCAGTTGTGTTGATGTAATTCAGATCAGTACTACTCCTGCCTCTGTCCTTCAGTTGTGTTGATGTTAGTCAGATCAGAACCACTCCTGCCTCTGTCCTTCAGTTGTGTTGATGTAATTCAGATCAGTACCACTCCTGCCTCTGTCCTTGTGTTGTGTTGATGTTAGTCAGATCAGTACTACTCCTGCCTCTGTCCTTCAGTTGTGTTGATGTAATTCAGATCAGTACCACTCCTGCCTCTGTCCTTGTGTTGTGTTGATGTTAGTCAGATCAGTACTACTCCTGCCTCTGTCCTTCAGTTGTGTTGATGTTAGTCAGATCAGTACTACTCCTGCCTCTGTCCTTCAGTTGTGTTGATGTAATTCAGATCAGTACTACTCCTGCCTCTGTCCTTGTGTTGATGTTAGTGAGATCAGTACTACTCCTGCCTCTGTCCTTGTGTTGATGTTAGTGAGATCAGTACTACTCCTGCCTCTGTCCTTGTGTTGATGTTAGTCAGATCAGTACTACTCCTGCCTCTGTCCTTCAGTTGTGTTGATGTTAGTCAGATCAGTACTACTCCTGCCTCTGTCCTTCAGTTGTGTTGATGTTAGTCAGATCAGTACCACTCCTGCCTCTGTCCTTCAGTTGTGTTGATGTAATTCAGATCAGTACTACTCCTGCCTCTGTCCTTCAGTTGTGTTGATGTTAGTCAGATCAGTACTACTCCTGCCTCTGTCCTTCAGTTGTGTTGATGTAATTCAGATCAGTACTACTCCTGCCTCTGTCCTTCAGTTGTGTTGATGTTAGTCAGATCAGAACCACTCCTGCCTCTGTCCTTCAGTTGTGTTGATGTAATTCAGATCAGTACCACTCCTGCCTCTGTCCTTGTGTTGTGTTGATGTTAGTCAGATCAGTACTACTCCTGCCTCTGTCCTTCAGTTGTGTTGATGTAATTCAGATCAGTACCACTCCTGCCTCTGTCCTTGTGTTGTGTTGATGTTAGTCAGATCAGTACTACTCCTGCCTCTGTCCTTGTGTTGATGTTAGTCAGATCAGTACTACTCCTGCCTCTGTCCTTGTGTTGATGTTAGTCAGATCAGTACTACTCCTGCCTCTGTCCTTGTGTTGATGTTAGTCAGATCAGTACTACTCCTGCCTCTGTCCTTCAGTTGTGTTGATGTTAGTCAGATCAGTACTACTCCTGCCTCTGTCCTTCAGTTGTGTTGATGTAATTCAGATCAGTACTACTCCTGCCTCTGTCCTTGTGTTGATGTTAGTGACATCAGTACTACTCCTGCCTCTGTCCTTGTGTTGATGTTAGTGAGATCAGTACTACTCCTGCCTCTGTCCTTGTGTTGATGTTAGTCAGATCAGTACTACTCCTGCCTCTGTCCTTGTGTTGATGTTAGTGAGATCAGTACTACTCCTGCCTCTGTCCTTGTGTTGATGTAATTCAGATCAGTACTACTCCTGCCTCTGTCCTTCAGTTGTGTTGATGTTAGTCAGGTCAGTACCACTCCTGCCTCTGTCCTTCAGTTGTGTTGATGTTAGTCAGGTCAGTACCACTCCTGCCTCTGTCCTTCAGTTGTGTTGATGTAATTCAGATCAGTACTACTCCTGCCTCTGTCCTTGTGTTGATGTTAGTCAGATCAGTACTACTCCTGCCTCTGTCCTTCAGTTGTGTTGATGTTAGTCAGATCAGTACTACTCCTGCCTCTGTCCTTGTGTTGATGTAATTCAGATCAGTACTACTCCTGCCTCTGTCCTTCAGTTGTGTTGATGTAATTCAGATCAGTACTACTCCTGCCTCTGTCCTTGTGTTGATGTTAGTCAGATCAGTACTACTCCTGCCTCTGTCCTTCAGTTGTGTTGATGTTAGTCAGGTCAGTACCACTCCTGCCTCTGTCCTTCAGTTGTGTTGATGTTAGTCAGGTCAGTACCACTCCTGCCTCTGTCCTTCAGTTGTGTTGATGTAATTCAGATCAGTACTACTCCTGCCTCTGTCCTTGTGTTGATGTTAGTCAGATCATTACTACTCCTGCCTCTGTCCTTGTGTTGATGTAATTCAGATCAGTACTACTCCTGCCTCTGTCCTTGTGTTGATGTTAGTCAGATCATTACTACTCCTGCCTCTGTCCTTGTGTTGATGTTAGTCAGATCAGTACTACTCCTGCCTCTGTCCTTCAGTTGTGTTGATGTTAGTCAGGTCAGTACCACTCCTGCCTCTGTCCTTCAGTTGTGTTGATGTTAGTCAGGTCAGTACCACTCCTGCCTCTGTCCTTCAGTTGTGTTGATGTAATTCAGATCAGTACTACTCCTGCCTCTGTCCTTGTGTTGATGTTAGTCAGATCAGTACTACTCCTGCCTCTGTCCTTCAGTTGTGTTGATGTTAGTCAGATCAGTACTACTCCTGCCTCTGTCCTTCAGTTGTGTTGATGTTAGTCAGATCAGAACCACTCCTGCCTCTGTCCTTCAGTTGTGTTGATGTAATTCAGATCAGTACCACTCCTGCCTCTGTCCTTGTGTTGTGTTGATGTTAGTCAGATCAGTACTACTCCTGCCTCTGTCCTTCAGTTGTGTTGATGTTAGTCAGATCAGAACCACTCCTGCCTCTGTCCTTCAGTTGTGTTGATGTAATTCAGATCAGTACCACTCCTGCCTCTGTCCTTGTGTTGTGTTGATGTTAGTCAGATCAGTACTACTCCTGCCTCTGTCCTTCAGTTGTGTTGATGTTAGTCAGATCAGTACTACTCCTGCCTCTGTCCTTGTGTTGTGTTGATGTTAGTCAGATCAGTACTACTCCTGCCTCTGTCCTTCAGTTGTGTTGATGTTAGTCAGATCAGTACTACTCCTGCCTCTGTCCTTCAGTTGTGTTGATGTAATTCAGATCAGTACTACTCCTGCCTCTGTCCTTGTGTTGATGTTAGTGAGATCAGTACTACTCCTGCCTCTGTCCTTGTGTTGATGTTAGTCAGATCAGTACTACTCCTGCCTCTGTCCTTGTGTTGATGTTAGTCAGATCAGTACTACTCCTGCCTCTGTCCTTCAGTTGTGTTGATGTTAGTCAGATCAGTACTACTCCTGCCTCTGTCCTTCAGTTGTGTTGATGTAATTCAGATCAGTACTACTCCTGCCTCTGTCCTTGTGTTGATGTTAGTGACATCAGTACTACTCCTGCCTCTGTCCTTGTGTTGATGTTAGTGAGATCAGTACTACTCCTGCCTCTGTCCTTGTGTTGATGTTAGTCAGATCAGTACTACTCCTGCCTCTGTCCTTGTGTTGATGTTAGTGAGATCAGTACTACTCCTGCCTCTGTCCTTGTGTTGATGTAATTCAGATCAGTACTACTCCTGCCTCTGTCCTTCAGTTGTGTTGATGTTAGTCAGGTCAGTACCACTCCTGCCTCTGTCCTTCAGTTGTGTTGATGTTAGTCAGGTCAGTACCACTCCTGCCTCTGTCCTTCAGTTGTGTTGATGTAATTCAGATCAGTACTACTCCTGCCTCTGTCCTTGTGTTGATGTTAGTCAGATCAGTACTACTCCTGCCTCTGTCCTTCAGTTGTGTTGATGTTAGTCAGATCAGTACTACTCCTGCCTCTGTCCTTGTGTTGATGTAATTCAGATCAGTACTACTCCTGCCTCTGTCCTTCAGTTGTGTTGATGTAATTCAGATCAGTACTACTCCTGCCTCTGTCCTTGTGTTGATGTTAGTCAGATCAGTACTACTCCTGCCTCTGTCCTTCATTTGTGTTGATGTTAGTCAGGTCAGTACCACTCCTGCCTCTGTCCTTCAGTTGTGTTGATGTAGTCAGGTCAGTACCACTCCTGCCTCTGTCCTTCAGTTGTGTTGATGTAATTCAGATCAGTACTACTCCTGCCTCTGTCCTTGTGTTGATGTTAGTCAGATCATTACTACTCCTGCCTCTGTCCTTGTGTTGATGTTAGTCAGATCAGTACTACTCCTGCCTCTGTCCTTGTGTTGATGTAATTCAGATCAGTACTACTCCTGCCTCTGTCCTTGTGTTGATGTTAGTCAGATCATTACTACTCCTGCCTCTGTCCTTGTGTTGATGTTAGTCAGATCAGTACTACTCCTGCCTCTGTCCTTCAGTTGTGTTGATGTTAGTCAGGTCAGTACAACTCCTGCCTCTGTCCTTCAGTTGTGTTGATGTTAGTCAGGTCAGTACCACTCCTGCCTCTGTCCTTCAGTTGTGTTGATGTAATTCAGATCAGTACTACTCCTGCCTCTGTCCTTGTGTTGATGTTAGTCAGATCAGTACTACTCCTGCCTCTGTCCTTCAGTTGTGTTGATGTTAGTCAGATCAGAACCACTCCTGCCTCTGTCCTTCAGTTGTGTTGATGTAATTCAGATCAGTACCACTCCTGCCTCTGTCCTTGTGTTGTGTTGATGTTAGTCAGATCAGTACTACTCCTGCCTCTGTCCTTCAGTTGTGTTGATGTAATTCAGATCAGTACCACTCCTGCCTCTGTCCTTGTGTTGTGTTGATGTTAGTCAGATCAGTACTACTCCTGCCTCTGTCCTTCAGTTGTGTTGATGTTAGTCAGATCAGTACTACTCCTGCCTCTGTCCTTCAGTTGTGTTGATGTAATTCAGATCAGTACTACTCCTGCCTCTGTCCTTGTGTTGATGTTAGTGAGATCAGTACTACTCCTGCCTCTGTCCTTGTGTTGATGTTAGTCAGATCAGTACTACTCCTGCCTCTGTCCTTGTGTTGATGTTAGTCAGATCAGTACTACTCCTGCCTCTGTCCTTCAGTTGTGTTGATGTTAGTCAGATCAGTACTACTCCTGCCTCTGTCCTTCAGTTGTGTTGATGTAATTCAGATCAGTACTACTCCTGCCTCTGTCCTTGTGTTGATGTTAGTGACATCAGTACTACTCCTGCCTCTGTCCTTGTGTTGATGTTAGTGAGATCAGTACTACTCCTGCCTCTGTCCTTGTGTTGATGTTAGTCAGATCAGTACTACTCCTGCCTCTGTCCTTCAGTTGTGTTGATGTTAGTCAGATCAGTACTACTCCTGCCTCTGTCCTTCAGTTGTGTTGATGTTAGTCAGATCAGTACCACTCCTGCCTCTGTCCTTCAGTTGTGTTGATGTAATTCAGATCAGTACTACTCCTGCCTCTGTCCTTCAGTTGTGTTGATGTTAGTCAGATCAGTACTACTCCTGCCTCTGTCCTTCAGTTGTGTTGATGTAATTCAGATCAGAACCACTCCTGCCTCTGTCCTTCAGTTGTGTTGGTGTAATTCAGATCAGTACCACTCCTGCCTCTGTCCTTGTGTTGTGTTGATGTTAGTCAGATCAGTACTACTCCTGCCTCTGTCCTTCAGTTGTGTTGATGTAATTCAGATCAGTACCACTCCTGCCTCTGTCCTTGTGTTGTGTTGATGTTAGTCAGATCAGTACTACTCCTGCCTCTGTCCTTCAGTTGTGTTGATGTTAGTCAGATCAGTACTACTCCTGCCTCTGTCCTTCAGTTGTGTTGATGTAATTCAGATCAGTACTACTCCTGCCTCTGTCCTTGTGTTGATGTTAGTGAGATCAGTACTACTCCTGCCTCTGTCCTTGTGTTGATGTTAGTCAGATCAGTACTACTCCTGCCTCTGTCCTTGTGTTGATGTTAGTCAGATCAGTACTACTCCTGCCTCTGTCCTTCAGTTGTGTTGATGTTAGTCAGATCAGTACTACTCCTGCCTCTGTCATTCAGTTGTGTTGATGTAATTCAGATCAGTACTACTCCTGCCTCTGTCCTTGTGTTGATGTTAGTGAGATCAGTACTACTCCTGCCTCTGTCCTTGTGTTGATGTTAGTGAGATCAGTACTACTCCTGCCTCTGTCCTTGTGTTGATGTTAGTCAGATCAGTACTACTCCTGCCTCTGTCCTTGTGTTGATGTTAGTGAGATCAGTTCTACTCCTGCCTCTGTCCTTGTGTTGATGTAATTCAGATCAGTACTACTCCTGCCTCTGTCCTTCAGTTGTGTTGATGTTAGTCAGATCAGTACCACTCCCGCCTCTGTCCTTCAGTTGTGTTGATGTTAGTCAGGTCAGTACCACTCCTGCCTCTGTCCTTCAGTTGTGTTGATGTAATTCAGATCAGTACTACACCTGCCTCTGTCCTTGTGTTGATGTTAGTCAGATCAGTACTACTCCTGCCTCTGTCCTTCAGTTGTGTTGATGTTAGTCAGATCAGTACTACTCCTGCCTCTGTCCTTGTGTTGATGTAATTCAGATCAGTACTACTCCTGCCTCTGTCCTTCAGTTGTGTTGATGTAATTCAGATCAGTACTACTCCTGCCTCTGTCCTTGTGTTGATGTTAGTCAGATCAGTACTACTCCTGCCTCTGTCCTTCAGTTGTGTTGATGTTAGTCAGGTCAGTACCACTCCTGCCTCTGTCCTTCAGTTGTGTTGATGTTAGTCAGGTCAGTACCACTCCTGCCTCTGTCCTTCAGTTGTGTTGATGTAATTCAGATCAGTACTACTCCTGCCTCTGTCCTTGTGTTGATGTTAGTCAGATCATTACTACTCCTGCCTCTGTCCTTGTGTTGATGTTAGTCAGATCAGTACTACTCCTGCCTCTGTCCTTGTGTTGATGTAATTCAGATCAGTACTACTCCTGCCTCTGTCCTTGTGTTGATGTTAGTCAGATCATTACTACTCCTGCCTCTGTCCTTGTGTTGATGTTAGTCAGATCAGTACTACTCCTGCCTCTGTCCTTCAGTTGTGTTGATGTTAGTCAGGTCAGTACCACTCCTGCCTCTGTCCTTCAGTTGTGTTGATGTTAGTCAGGTCAGTACCACTCCTGCCTCTGTCCTTCAGTTGTGTTGATGTTAGTCAGATCAGTACTACTCCTGCCTCTGTCCTTGTGTTGATGTAATTCAGATCAGTACTACTCCTGCCTCTGTCCTTGTGTTGATGTAATTCAGATCAGTACTACTCCTGCCTCTGTCCTTGTGTTGATGTTAGTCAGATCAGTACTACTCCTGCCTCTGTCCTTCAGTTGTGTTGATGTTAGTCAGATCAGTACTACTCCTGCCTCTGTCCTTGTGTTGATGTAATTCAGATCAGTACTACTCGTGCCTCTGTCCTTGTGTTGATGTTAGTCAGATCAGTACTACTCCTGCCTCTGTCCTTCAGTTGTGTTGATGTTAGTCAGATCAGTACTACTCCTGCCTCTGTCCTTGTGTTGATGTAATTCAGATCAGTACTACTCCTGCCTCTGTCCTTGTGTTGATGTTAGTCAGATCAGTACTACTCCTGCCTCTGTCCTTCAGTTGTGTTGATGTTAGTCAGGTCAGTACCACTCCTGCCTCTGTCCTTCAGTTGTGTTGATGTTAGTCAGGTCAGTACCACTCCTGCCTCTGTCCTTCAGTTGTGTTGATGTAATTCAGATCAGTACTACTCCTGCCTCTGTCCTTGTGTTGATGTTAGTCAGATCAGTACTACTCCTGCCTCTGTCCTTGTGTTGATGTTAGTGACATCAGTACTACTCCTGCCTCTGTCCTTGTGTTGATGTTAGTGAGATCAGTACTACTCCTGCCTCTGTCCTTGTGTTGATGTTAGTCAGATCAGTACTACTCCTGCCTCTGTCCTTCAGTTGTGTTGATGTTAGTCAGATCAGTACTACTCCTGCCTCTGTCCTTCAGTTGTGTTGATGTTAGTCAGATCAGTACCACTCCTGCCTCTGTCCTTCAGTTGTGTTGATGTAATTCAGATCAGTACTACTCCTGCCTCTGTCCTTCAGTTGTGTTGATGTTAGTCAGATCAGTACTACTCCTGCCTCTGTCCTTCAGTTGTGTTGATGTAATTCAGATCAGAACCACTCCTGCCTCTGTCCTTCAGCTGTGTTGGTGTAATTCAGATCAGTACCACTCCTGCCTCTGTCCTTGTGTTGTGTTGATGTTAGTCAGATCAGTACTACTCTGCCTCTGTCCTTCAGTTGTGTTGATGTAATTCAGATCAGTACCACTCCTGCCTCTGTCCTTGTGTTGTGTTGATGTTAGTCAGATCAGTACTACTCCTGCCTCTGTCCTTCAGTTGTGTTGATGTTAGTCAGATCAGTACTACTCCTGCCTCTGTCCTTCAGTTGTGTTGATGTAATTCAGATCAGTACTACTCCTGCCTCTGTCCTTGTGTTGATGTTAGTGAGATCAGTACTACTCCTGCCTCTGTCCTTGTGTTGATGTTAGTCAGATCAGTACTACTCCTGCCTCTGTCCTTGTGTTGATGTTAGTCAGATCAGTACTACTCCTGCCTCTGTCCTTCAGTTGTGTTGATGTTAGTCAGATCAGTACTACTCCTGCCTCTGTCCTTCAGTTGTGTTGATGTAATTCAGATCAGTACTACTCCTGCCTCTGTCCTTGTGTTGATGTTAGTGACATCAGTACTACTCCTGCCTCTGTCCTTGTGTTGATGTTAGTGAGATCAGTACTACTCCTGCCTCTGTCCTTGTGTTGATGTTAGTCAGATCAGTACTACTCCTGCCTCTGTCCTTGTGTTGATGTTAGTGAGATCAGTACTACTCCTGCCTCTGTCCTTGTGTTGATGTAATTCAGATCAGTACTACTCCTGCCTCTGTCCTTCAGTTGTGTTGATGTTAGTCAGGTCAGTACCACTCCTGCCTCTGTCCTTCAGTTGTGTTGATGTTAGTCAGGTCAGTACCACTCCTGCCTCTGTCCTTCAGTTGTGTTGATGTAATTCAGATCAGTACTACTCCTGCCTCTGTCCTTGTGTTGATGTTAGTCAGATCAGTACTACTCCTGCCTCTGTCCTTCAGTTGTGTTGATGTTAGTCAGATCAGTACTACTCCTGCCTCTGTCCTTGTGTTGATGTAATTCAGATCAGTACTACTCCTGCCTCTGTCCTTCAGTTGTGTTGATGTAATTCAGATCAGTACTACTCCTGCCTCTGTCCTTGTGTTGATGTTAGTCAGATCAGTACTACTCCTGCCTCTGTCCTTCAGTTGTGTTGATGTTAGTCAGGTCAGTACCACTCCTGCCTCTGTCCTTCAGTTGTGTTGATGTTAGTCAGGTCAGTACCACTCCTGCCTCTGTCCTTCAGTTGTGTTGATGTAATTCAGATCAGTACTACTCCTGCCTCTGTCCTTGTGTTGATGTTAGTCAGATCATTACTACTCCTGCCTCTGTCCTTGTGTTGATGTTAGTCAGATCAGTACTACTCCTGCCTCTGTCCTTGTGTTGATGTAATTCAGATCAGTACTACTCCTGCCTCTGTCCTTGTGTTGATGTTAGTCAGATCATTACTACTCCTGCCTCTGTCCTTGTGTTGATGTTAGTCAGATCAGTACTACTCCTGCCTCTGTCCTTCAGTTGTGTTGATGTTAGTCAGGTCAGTACCACTCCTGCCTCTGTCCTTCAGTTGTGTTGATGTTAGTCAGGTCAGTACAGATCAGTACTCCTGCCTCTGTCCTTCAGTTGTGTTGATGTTAGTCAGATCAGTACTACTCCTGCCTCTGTCCTTGTGTTGATGTAATTCAGATCAGTACTACTCCTGCCTCTGTCCTTGTGTTGATGTAATTCAGATCAGTACTACTCCTGCCTCTGTCCTTGTGTTGATGTTAGTCAGATCAGTACTACTCCTGCCTCTGTCCTTCAGTTGTGTTGATGTTAGTCAGATCAGTACTACTCCTGCCTCTGTCCTTGTGTTGATGTAATTCAGATCAGTACTACTCCTGCCTCTGTCCTTGTGTTGATGTTAGTCAGATCAGTACTACTCCTGCCTCTGTCCTTCAGTTGTGTTGATGTTAGTCAGATCAGTACTACTCCTGCCTCTGTCCTTGTGTTGATGTAATTCAGATCAGTACTACTCCTGCCTCTGTCCTTGTGTTGATGTTAGTCAGATCAGTACTACTCCTGCCTCTGTCCTTCAGTTGTGTTGATGTTAGTCAGGTCAGTACCACTCCTGATTGTGTTGATGTTAGTAGGTCAGTACCTGCCTCTGTCCTTCAGTTGTGTTGATGTAATTCAGATCAGTACTACTCCTGCCTCTGTCCTTGTGTTGATGTTAGTCAGATCAGTAGATCAGTACTACTCCTGCCTCTGTCCTTGTGTTGATGTAATTCAGATCAGTACTACTCCTGCCTCTGTCCTTGTGTTGATGTAAGATCATCAGATCAGTACTACTCCTGCCTCTGTCCTTGTGTTGATGTTAGTCAGATCATTACTACTCCTGCCTCTGTCCTTGTGTTGATGTTAGTCAGATCAGTACTACTCCTGCCTCTGTCCTTCAGTTGTGTTGATGTTAGTCAGATCAGTACTACTCCTGCCTCTGTCCTTCAGTTGTGTTGATGTTAGTCAGATCAGTACTACTCCTGCCTCTGTCCTTCAGTTGTGTTGATGTAATTCAGATCAGTACTACTCCTGCCTCTGTCCCTCAGTTGTGTTGATGTTAGTCAGGTCAGTACTACTCCTGCCTCTGTCCTTCAGTTGTGTTGATGTTAGTCAGATCAGTACTACTCCTGCCTCTGTCCTTCAGTTGTGTTGATGTAATTCAGATCAGTACTACTCCTGCCTCTGTCCCTCAGTTGTGTTGATGTTAGTCAGGTCAGTACTACTCCTGCCTCTGTCCTTCAGTTGTGTTGCTGTTAGTCAGATCAGTACCACTCCTGCCTCTGTCCTTCAGTTGTGTTGATGTAATTCAGATCAGTACCACTCCTGCCTCATTCCTTCTCTCCCTCCTCATCTCAGCATAATTTGATCAGAGAATCTGCTGACGTAGTGTGGGTGCCTGGCTCATGTGAAACCAATTTACAATAAAAAACCCTCTGTCTTTCCCTCAGAGGGTGAGGGGGGGGCGCATACCCATCTTCAGGGAAGTGAGGAGTAACCCCCCCAACAGCCGGATCAACATAACTAGTTCACCATAAGTCCTGACCCTTGGATATGGTAAGAGAGGACATATTTGTCCACCTTTAACCCCTCAAATGGGAATAGAAGTCAGGTGTTAAACTCATAGATATATTCTAAGCAGGTGGCATCCAAACCATTGTCGTGAGATAAAATAGACTTATGATGAATAGCAGCTTTGGTCTGACCGGCAACAACATTCACATTGAAATTAACAAGTTGATACTTAGGACTGTGTGTCATCATACCACAGACAGACAGACAGACAGACAGACAGACAGACAGACAGACAGACAGACAGACAGACAGACAGACAGACAGACAGACAGACAGACAGACAGACAGACAGACAGACAGACAGACAGACAGAATCACCACACAACACTGAGTCTCATCGTCTGGTTTACATGACGAGGTAACAACAGCGTCATGGAGAAACCGTGTTGATTTCTCGCAACAGGGGAGTCAAGGCTTTTAGATGGAATTTGAAGACGTTACCATGGAGCAGCACCCACAGTGCCAACCAGGGCCGTCATCATCTGGTTGCCATGGTGAGGGATCCATAAAAATAAAGAGTGATAAGTACAGAACCTTCAGAAAGTGTTTATACCCCATTACTTTTTTTTTGCACATTTTGTTGTTGTGACAACCTGAATTTAAAACGGATTCAATTGAGATGTTGTGTCACTGGTGTACAAACAATACCCCATAATGTCAATGTGGAATTAAGTATTGTTTTCTGAAATGTTTACAAATGAATAAATAATGGAAAGCTGAAATGTCAATAAGTATTCAACCCTTTGTTATAGAAATCCTAAATAAGTTCAGGAGTAAAAATGTGCCTCATAAGTCACATAAAATTATCTGTAAAATCCCTCATTCAAGCAGTGAATTTCAAACACAGATTCAACCACAAAGACCAGGGAGGTTTTCCAATGTCTCTCAAAGTAAGGCACCTATTGGTAGATGGGTAAAAAAAAATGCTGCCATTGAATATCCCTCTGAGCATGGTGAAGTTATTAATTACACTTTAGATGGTGTATCAATACGCCGTGTCACTACAAAGATACAGGCGTCCTTCCTAACTCAGTTGCCGGAGAGGAAGGAAACCTCTCAGGGATTTCATCATGAGGCCAATGGAGACTTTAAAACAGTTACAGAGTTTAATGGCTGTGATAGGAGAAAATTGAGGATGGATCAACAACATTGTAGTTACTCCACAAATAATAAAATAAATAACAGAGTGACAAGAAGGAAGCCTGTACAGAATATAAATATTCCAAAACATGCATCCTGTTTGCAACAAGGCACTAAAGTAATACTGCAAATCATTTGGTAAAGCAATTACATATTTGTCCTGAATACAAAGTGTTATGTTTGGGGCAAATCCAATACAACACATTACTGAGTACTATTCTCCATATTTATAAGCATAGTGGTGGCTGCATCATGTTATGGGTATGCTTGTAATTGTTAGGGACTGGAGAGTTTTTCAGGATAAAAAAAACAAACGTAATGGAGCTAAGCACAGGCAAAATCCTAGAAGAAAACCTGGTTCTGTCTGCTTTCCATCAGACACTGGGAGATGAATTCACCTTTCAGCAGGACAATAACCTAATTTTACAAGGCTAAATATACTCTGTTTTTTAACCAAGTTATTTTTTAGCATTTCATTTTCAATATATTTGCAAAAATGTCTAAAAACATATTTTCACTTTGTTGTTGTGGGTGAGAAGAAATATATAAATGTAATCCATTTTGAATTGAGGCTGTAACAGAACAAAATGTGAAATAAATCAAGGGGAATTAATATTTTCTGAAACTCTATATAGCTATGTACATATCTATGTATATAACTCTATATACGGTATATCTATGTATATAACTCTATATAGCTATGTACATATCTATGTATATAACTCTATATAACTATGTACATATCTATGGGGGGCGCATGCCCATCTTCAGGGAAGCGAGGAGTAACCCCCCCCCCCAACAGCCGGATCAACATAACTAGTTCACCATAAGTCCTGACCCTTGGATATGGTAAGAGAGGACATATCTGTCCACCTTTAACCCCTCAAATGGGAATAGAAGTCAGGTGTTAAACTCATAGATATATTCTAAGCAGGTGGCATCCAAACCATTGTCGTGAGATAAAATAGACTTATGATGAATAGCAGCTTTGGTCTGACCGGCAACAACATTCACATTGAAATTAACAAGTTGATACTTAGGACTGTGTGTCATCATACCACAGTTATACACACACACACACATATAACTATGTACATATCTATGTATATAACTCTATATAGCTATGTACATATCTATGTATATAACTCTATATATATATATGTATATAACTCTATATAACTATGTATATAACTCTATATAGCTATGTACATATCTATGTATATAACTCTATATACGGTATATCTATGTATATAACTCTATATGACTATGTATATAACTCTATATAGCTATGTACATATCTATGTATATAACTCTATATACGGTATATCTATGTATATAACTCTATATACGGTATATCTATGTATATAACTCTATATGACTATGTATATAATTCTATATAGCTATGTACATATCTATGTATATAACTCTATATATATATGTATATAACTCTATATAACTATGTACATATCTATGTATATAACTCTATATATATATGTATATAACTCTATATATATCTATGTATATAACTCTATAGAACTATTTATATATCTATGTATATAACTCTATATATATATGTATATAACTCTATATAACTATGCACATATCTATGTATATAACTCTATATATATATGTATATAACTCTATATAGCTATGTACATATCTATGTATATAACTCTATATAGCTATGTACATATCTATGTATATAACTCTATATATCTATGTATATAACTCTATATAACTATGTACATATCTATGTATATAACTCTATATATATCTATGTATCTAACTCTATATAACTATGTACATATCTATGTATATAACTCTATATAACTATGTACATATCTATGTATATAACTCTATATATCTATGTATATAACTCTATATAACTATGTACATATCTATGTATATAACTCTATATATCTATGTATATAACTCTATATAACTATGTACATATCTATGTATATAACTCTATATATATCTATGTATCTAACTCTATATAACTATGTACATATCTATGTATATAACTCTATATAACTATTTATATATCTATGTATATAACTCTATATATATATGTATATAACTCTATATAACTATGTATATAACTCTATATATCTATGTATATAACTCTATATAACTATGTATATAACTCTATATAACTATGTATATAACTCTATATAACTATGTATATAACTCTATATAACTATGTATATAACTCTATATACGGTATATCTATGTATATAACTCTATATAGCTATGTACATATCTATGTATATAACTCTCTATATATATATGTATATAACTCTATATATCTATGTATATAACTCTATATAACTATGTATATAACTCTATATAACTATGTATATAACTCTATATATATCTATGTATATAACTCTATATACGGTATATCTATGTATATAACTCTATATAGCTATGTACATATCTATGTATATAACTCTCTATATATATATGTATATAACTCTATATATCTATGTATATAACTCTATATATCTATGTATATAACTCTATATAACTATGTATATAACTCTATATATCTATGTATATCTATGTATATAACTCTATATAACTATGTATATATCAATGTATATAACTCTATATAACTATGTATATAACTCTATATAACTATGTATATAACTCTATATATCTATGTATATCTATGTATATAACTCTATATATCTATGTATATAACTCTATATATCTATGTATATAACTCTATATAACTATGTATATAACTATATATAACTATGTATATAACTCTATATAACTATGTATATATCTATGTATATAACTCTATATATCTATGTATATAACTCTATATAACTATGTATATATCTATGTATATATCTATGTATATAACTCTATATAACTATGTATATATCTATGTATATAACTCTATATATCTATGTATATAACTCTATATATCTATGTATATAACTCTATATAACTATGTATATATCTATGTATATATCTATGTATATAACTCTATATATCTATGTATATCTATGTATATAACTCTATATAACTATGTATATATCTATGTATATAACTCTATATATCTATGTATATAACTCTATATATCTATGTATATAACTCTATATAACTATGTATATATCTATGTATATATCTCTATATATCTATGTATATCTATGTATATAACTCTATATAACTATGTATATATCTATGTATATAACTCTATATAACTATGTATATATCTATGTATATAACTCTATATATCTATGTATATAACTCTATATATCTATGTATATAACTCTATATAACTATGTATATATCTATGTACATATCTATGTATATAACTCTATATAACTATGTATATATCTATGTATATAACTCTATATATCTATGTATATAACTCTATATAACTATGTATATATCTATGTATATATCTATGTATATAACTCTATATATCTATGTATATCTATGTATATAACTCTATATATCTATGTATATAACTCTATATATCTATGTATATAACTATGTGTAAAGTGTAAAACTAAAGTGTAAAATAATATATGAGGGACTAGTGGATAGCACCTGTCTGTCTGTCTGTCTGTCTGTCTGTCTGTCTGTCTGTCTGTCTGTCTGTCTGTCTGTCTGTCTGTCTGTCTGTCTGTCTGCCTGCCTGCCTGCCTGCCTGTCTGTCTGTCTGTCTGTCTGTCTGTCTGTCTGTCTGTCTGTCTGTCTGTCTGTCTGTCTGTCTGTCTGTCTGTCTGTCTGTCTGTCTGGGGTCTATGATGTGATGACAGATTGACGGGAGGGCTTGTTATAGTTGAGATGGAATTTTTCATGAATCCCCAGTGTTCCTTTAATTAACATTTCTCTGAATATACGTTGGCCGGACTTCACGGGGACAATGTGTGTGTGTGTGTGTGTGTGTGTGTGTGTGTGTGTGTGTGTGTGTGTGTGTGTGTGTGTGTGTGTGTGTGTGTGTGTGTGTGTGTGTGTGAATGAGAGAAGTTATATGTTACCTCTACATACATATCACAGACTCCGACCGAACGTTCCGTGTGGTTTGTGTTCTAAGAATAACTGGGTGAGATATGAGTGCTGTTTAGGTCATTATACAGTACGTATTGTTCCAAGAACAGTAGTGCCTTTCCCACAGGTAATACATGCACGCACGCACACACACACACACACACACACACACACACACACACACACACACACACACACACACACACACACACACACACACACACACACACACACACACACACTCTTCCTCTCCCTCTCACTCTAGTCTCTCTCTTGCTCTCCCTCTCTCAGGTAGTCTCTCCCTTTCTCTTCCACTCCCACTCTCAGGCAGTCTCTACCTCTCTCTCCATCTCTCTTCCTATCCATCTCTCAGGTAGTCTCTCTCCCTCTCCTCTCTCAGGTAGTCTCGCCCTCTCTCCCTCTCTCTCTCTCTCTCAATCTCTCTTCCTCTCCGTCTCTCAGGTAGTCTCTCTCCCTCTCCCTCTCTCAGGTAGTCTCTCCTCTCTCCCTCTCGCTCTCCATCTCTCTCCTCTCTCAGGTAATCTCGCCCCTCTCCCCTCTCTCAATCTCTCTCTCAATCTCTCTTCCCTCTCCGTCTCCTAGGTAGTCTCTCTCTCTCTCCCTCCCCTCTCTCAGGTAGTCTCGCCCTCTCTCCCTCTCTCTCAATCTCTCTTCCTCTCCGTCTCTCAGGTAGTCTCTCACCCTCTCTCAGGTAGTCTCTCCCTCTCTCCCTCTCGCTCTCCATCTCTCTCCCTCTCCCTCTCTCAGGTAGTCTTGCCCTCTCTCCCTCTCTCTCTCTCTCAATCTCTTCCTCTCTGTCTCTCTTGTAGTCTCTCTCCCTCTCTCCTCTCGCTCTCCATCTCTCTCCTCTCTCAGGTAATCTCGCCCTCTCCTCTCCTCTCTCTCTCATCTCTCTCTCAATCTCTCTTCCTCTCCGTCTCTCAGGTAGTCTCTCTCCCTCTCCCTCTCTCAGGTAGTCTCGCCCTCTCTCTCTCTCTCTCAATCTCTCTTCCTCTCCGTCTCTCAGGTAGTCTCTCACCCTCTCTCAGGTAGTCTCTCCCTCTCTCCCTCTCGCTCTCCATCTCTCTCCCTCTCCTCTCTCAGGTAGTCTTGCCCTCTCTCCCTCTCTCTCTCTCAATCTCTCTCCCTCTCCGTCTCTCAGGTAGTCTCTCTCCTCTCCCTCTCTCAGGTAGTCTTTTAGGTAGTCTCTCCCTCTCTCCCTCTCGCTCTCCCTCTCTCAGGTAGTCTCGCCCTCTTTCCCTCTCCCAGGTAGACTTTCTCCCTCTCTCAGGTAGTCTCTCCCTCTCTCCCTCTCGTTCTCCATCTCTCTCCCTCTCCCTCTCTCAGGTATTCTCTCCTCTCTCCTCTCTCTCTCCCTCAATCTCTCTCTCAATCTCTCTCCCTCTCCCTCTCTCAGGTAGTCTCGCCCTCTCTCCCTCTCCCAGGTAGTCTTTCTCCCTCTCTCAGGTAGTCTCTCCCTCTCTCCCTCTCGTTCTCCATCTCTCTCCTCTCCCTCTCCCAGGTAGTCTTTCTCCCTCTCTCAGGTAGTCTCTCCCTCTCTCCCTCTCGTTCTCCATCTCTCTCCCTCTCCTCTCTCAGGTAGTCTCTCCCTCTCTCCCCTCTCGTTCTCCATCTCTCTCCCTCTCCCCTCTCTCAGGTAGTCTCTCCCTCTCTCCCTCTCGTTCTCCATCTCTCTCCTCTCCCTCTCTCAGGTAGTCTCTCCCTCTCTCCCTCTCGTTCTCCATCTCTCTCCCTCTCCCTCTCTCAGGTAGTCTCTCCCTCTCTCCCTCTCATTCTCCATCTCTCTCCCTCTCCCTCTCTCAGGTAGTCTCTCCCTCTCTCCCTCTTGTTCTCCATCTCTCTCCCTCTCCCTCTCTCAGGTAGTCTCTCCCTCTCTCCCTCTCGTTCTCCATCTCTCTCCTCTCCCTCTCTCAGGTAGTCTCGCCCCTCTCTCCCTCTCGTTCTCCATCTCTCTCCCTCTCCCTCTCTCAGGGGGTCTCGCCTCTCTCCCTCTCTCCCTCTCGTTCTCCATCTCTCTCCCTCTCCCTCTCTCAGGTAGTCTCTCCCTCTCTCAGGTAGTCTCTCCTCTCTCAGGTAGTCTCTCTGATAGCCAGGCGAGTGGTAAAGGGCCCTGCCTGTCTGTTCCATATCTGTGTGAGTTCTGTGCCAACATAAACCCTACAGGCGCTGGGCTGAGTTGAGCTGCTATGTTGTGTCTGGGAATAATCAATCCCTCCAACAGTGCAGCACAAAGTGTATGTGTGTGTGTGCGTGCGTAAGTGTCATTCACTGTGCCCGAATAGAATAACCTGTCCATGTTTCCTCCTTCCTGCTGGAAGCTAAACATACAGAAAGGGAAACATTTACCATGAAAAGGGTTTAAAAAAAGAATGTCATGGTTGAGTGAAGTGTATCGGTCAGTGGTGCATTTGGGTCTTAACTCTGTAGCCTGGGTCTTAACTGTGGGTCTTAACTGTGTAGCCTGGGTCTTAACTGTGTAGCCTGGGTCTTAACTGTGGGTCTTAACTGTGTATCCTGGGTCTTAACTGTGTAGCCTGGGTCTTAACTGTGTAGCCTGGGTCTTAACTGTGGGTCTTAACTGTGTAGCCTGTGTCTTAACTGTGGGTCTTAACTGTGGGTCTTAACTGTGTAGCCTGGGTCTTAACTGTGGGTCTTAACTGTGTAGCCTGTGTCTTAACTGTGGGTCTTAACTGTGTAGCCTGTGTCTTAACTGTGGGTCTTAACTGTGTAGACTGTGTCTTAACTGTGGGTCTTAACTGTGTAGCCTGGGTCTTAACTGTGTAGCCTGGGTCTTAACTGTGTAGCCTGGGTCTTAACTGTGGGTCTTAACTGTGTAGCCTGTGTCTTCACTGTGGGTCTTAACTGTGTAGCCTGTGTCTTCACTGTGGGTCTTAACTGTGTAGCCTGTGTCTTAACTGTGGGTCTTAACTGTGTAGCCTGTGTCTTAACTGTGGGTCTTAACTGTGGGTCTTAACTGTGGGTCTTAACTGTGTAGCCTGTGTCTTAACTGTGGGTCTTAACTGTGTAGCCTGGGTCTTAACTGTGGGTCTTAACTGTGTAGACTGTGTCTTAACTGTGGGTCTTAACTGTGGGTCTTAACTGTGTAGCCTGGGTCTTAACTGTGTAGCCTGGGTCTTAACTGTGGGTCTTAACTGTGTAGCCTGTGTCTTAACTGTGGGTCTTAACTGTGGGTCTTAACTGTGGGTCTTAACTGTGTAGCCTGTGTCTTAACTGTGGGTCTTAACTGTGTAGCCTGTGTCTTAACTGTGGGTCTTAACTGTGTAGCCTGTGGCATAAGTTTACATTTACATTACATTTAAGTCATTTAGCAGACGCTCTTATCCAGAGCGACTTACAAATTGGTGCATTCACCTTATGACATCCAGTAGAACAGCCACTTTACAATAGTGCATCTAAACCTTTTAAAGGGGGAGGGGGGGGGGGGGTGAGAAGGATTACTTATCCTATCCTAGGTATTCCTTAAAGAGGTGGGGTTTCAGGTGTCTCCGGAAGGTGGTGATTGACTCCGCTGTCCTGGCGTCGTGAGGGAGTGTGTTCCACCATTGGGGAGCCAGAGCAGCGAACAGTTTTAAGTTTGTGTTGTGTTAGTGGTGGTGGTGGTGGTGGTGTTTTTATAATCAATTAATTATGTATTGGTATAAATTGGTTACATTTCCATCCAAATGATACTTTATTGATTTACAATCTGTAAAATACTTTATCTGAAGGTCTGCTTGTAAACTAATAATACATCATTATTGAGTTTGTAATAAGTGTATTGTAAATCCTGTATTGTAAAATGTAAGATAGAACAATATCTATTAGATCTACAAATATATATACTTATATTCAGTAGGAAATGTACAGGCAAATTAGGCTACAAACAGCCGTTAATTAAAGCAGGAGAGACCGCAGTGGTATGCAAGCCACCAAATCACTCATTTTGTTGTATTGCCGAAAACACTACTCTACAGGAGATTGGGCAATAAAAGAATGATGGAAATACATTCAATGACTTGTTAAAAAATACCTGCACAGCAGGAGAGGTGCCTGTGAACATATGACCAGACGAGGGTTCAACACATGCGCACTGGTAGGCGTAATTATAACTAATAAGATCAGTGTTGCAATGAATGAGCAAATTGGTATTTTTACTGAAAGGCGGTTGCTTTTATTTTTTCCTGGTATTTTAAATGAAAATGAACATGTTTATTGCCTTAGAGTTAACAGCGAATGTCACTGAATGATGCAGTATAGCTTTCATCAGTCGTTACAGTGGACATACGAACACGTACAATTAAAGCTAAAAGAAAACAATCGATGCAGTTTATGAATATGTATCTTCGCTGACATTTAAATCATTTAAATCGAACTGATGTCATTTATTCAGTGCAGCAATAGCTCATTAAATCATGAAAAAAATTAGGTTGAAACATTTTGAAAAAGTGTTATATTATCCTGGGGCCTTTCCAGCGATTCTATTCTATTCCATTCTATTCTATTCTATTCTATTCCATTATATTCTATTCTATTCCATTCTATTCTATTCCATTCCATGCTATTCTATTCTATTCCATTCTATTCCATTATATTTTATTCCATTCCATTCTGTTCTATTCCATTCCATTCTATTCTATTCTATTCCATTCTATTCTATTCTGTTCTATTCTATTCCATTCTATTCTATTCTATTCTATTCCATTATATTCTATTCCATTCTATTCCATTCCATTCTATTCTATTCTATTCTATTCTATTCAATTCCATTATATTCTATTCCGTTCTATTCTATTCCATTCTATTCAATTCTATTCCATTCCATTAAATTCTATTCCATTCCATTCTATTCTATTCCATTCCATTCTATTCCATTCTATTCTATTCCGTTCTATTCTATTGCATTCTATTCCATTGTATTCTATTCCGTTCTATTCTATTATATTCAGACCTATAGAAAGTGTAACCTATTGTAGCCTGTATCCTATCAACCCCAGTCTCTGACTACCATGGAGTGTAGATATACAGGCCACTGGTTTTGCTTGTAAACTACAATGGCAGCTATTGCCTGTAAACAGCGACAGGGACTTGATGTAAATCTTGTGCTATTGATATGGAAGAGTGTATGGTGTGGGTCATTACTATGTAAGCCTGTTCCTGCCTCCTGTCTCCTGTCTCCTGCCTCCTGTCTCCTGCCTCCTGCCTCCTGCCTCCTGCCTCCTGCCTCCTGCCTCCTGCCTCCTGTCTCCTGTCTCCTGCCTCCTGTCTCCTGTCTCCTGCCTCCTGCCTCCTGCCTCCTGCCTCCTGCCTCCTGCCTCCTGTCTCCTGTCTCCTGCCTCCTGCCTCCTGTCTCCTGCCTCCTGCCTCCTGCCTCCTGCCTCCTGCCTCCTGCCTCCTGTCTCCTGCCTCCTGTCTCCTGTCTCCTGTCTCCTGCCTCCTGTCTCCTGTCTCCTGCCTCCTGCCTCCTGCCCCCCTATGAGCTAGTAAGTCCTTATTATGAGATAGTAAGTCCTTATTATGAGATAGTAAGTCCTTATTATGACATAGTAAGTCCTTATTATGACATAGTAAGTCCTTATTATGACATAGTAAGTCCTTATTATGAGATAGTAAGTCCTTATTATGACATAGTAAGTCCTTATTATGAGATGGTAAGTCCTTATTATGAGATAGTAAGTCCTTATTATGACATAGTAAGTCCTTATTATGACATAGTAAGTCCTTATTATGAGATAGTAAGTCCTTATTATGAGATAGTAAGTCCTTATTATGAGATAGTAAGTCCTTATTATGAGATAGTAAGTCCTTATTATGACATAGTAAGTCCTTATTATGACATAGTAAGTCCTTATTATGACATAGTAAGTCCTTATTATGAGATAGTAAGTCCTTATTATGACATAGTAAGTCCTTATTATGAGATGGTAAGTCCTTATTATGAGATAGTAAGTCCTTATTATGACATAGTAAGTCCTTATTATGACATAGTAAGTCCTTATTATGAGATAGTAAGTCCTTATTATGACATAGTAAGTCCTTATTATGACATAGTAAGTCCTTATTATGAGATAGTAAGTCCTTATTATGACATAGTAAGTCCTTATTATGAGATGGTAAGTCCTTATTATGACATAGTAAGTCCTTATTATGACATAGTAAGTCCTTATTATGAGATGGTAAGTCCTTATGATGAGATAGTAAGTCCTTATGATGAGATAGTAAGTCCTTATTATGACATAGTAAGTCCTTATTATGACATAGTAAGTCCTTATTATGAGATGGTAAGTCCTTATTATGACATAGTAAGTCCTTATTATGACATAGTAAGTCCTTATTATGAGATGGTAAGTCCTTATTATGACATAGTAAGTCCTTACTATGACATAGTAAGTCCTTATTATGACATAGTAAGTCCTTATTATGAGATGGTAAGTCCTTATTATGAGCTAGTAAGTCCTTATTATGAGATGGTAAGTCCTTATTATGAGATGGTAAGTCCTTATTATGACATAGTAAGTCCTTATTATGACATAGTAAGTCCTTATTATGAGATGGTAAGTCCTTATTATGAGATGGTAAGTCCTTATGATGAGATGGTAAGTCCTTATTATGACATAGTAAGTCCTTACTATGACATAGTAAGTCCTTATTATGACATAGTAAGTCCTTATTATGAGATGGCAAGTCCTTATTATGAGATAGTAAGTCCTTATTATGACATAGTAAGTCCTTATTATGACATAGTAAGTCCTTATTATGAGATGGTAAGTCCTTATTATGAGCTAGTAAGTCCTTATTATGACATAGTAAGTCCTTATTATGAGATGGTAAGTCCTTATTATGAGCTAGTAAGTCCTTATTATGAGATAGTAAGTCCTTATTATGAGATGGTAAGTCCTTATTATGAGCTAGTAAGTCCTTATTATGAGATAGTAAGTCCTTATTATGACATAGTAAGTCCTTATTATGAGATAGTAAGTCCTTATTATGACATAGTAAGTCCTTATTATGAGATAGTAAGTCTTTATGATGAGATGGTAAATCTGGAACATGGAGGTTGATGCCTTTAAAGGGACAATCTTGGATTGAAACACTAATAACGCGTAAGTCCCTGCCACTTTGTTTGGTAAACAGGTGAGCAATGGAGAAGGATAAATAACCATATTCTCAAATACACAGACACAACAACTCTTACCTACGGACAGATACAAGGACTGATCATCCATGAGATCAGAATAATAGTTTTAACCATGTTTTGAAGCTATACAGTTTGTTTGCAATGACATGGTCTACAAACAATGGAATTAAAACACAGCGGATATTTTGGGGTTCCGATGGGGTACAACCATTGATCATGAAGCATTTCTAAGTTTTATTCTTCAAGAATCAATGTATATATATTCATAATTTAAAAGTCAAAAAAATTGATGTGCCAATCCCAGATGTCCCAGTCAACCGGATGTCGTCAAACTGGCACCAACTCACATCAACAAAACTCTCCAGTCCATTATTTATGGAACAATATCGACAAACTCTCTCTCTCTCTCTCTCGCCTCTCTCAAACACACACACACACACACACACACACACACACACACACACACACACACACACACACACACACACACACACACACACACACACACACACACACACACACACACACACACACACACATATATTGACTTACTATCTCATAATAATGTCTTACTCTCTCATAACTCCTAGTTAGATATATTTATTTTGGTGGTGGGAACGAGCTTCCCATACTCTTCATATTCAATCAAAGATAATATTATGTGACACTTCTTAGCAAATCAGAGGGAAAGTGAACAAGTGTTTTTCCGGGCTTATTCTGACCAATCACTGAGCTCAAACGCAAGGCTCTCATAGCTCTCAACATAATTCTCCGCGTCGCTTCCATTGACGTCGTTTGCCACTGAGACTGAGCATGAATCTCTGCGCATTATCTTGCCGGTTTGCACTGAAAGAAATTCACGTGGCAATATGGAGAGAATCAGCTACAGGGTTAAAGGCCTCTTTGGACCATATGATGTGAATTGTGTGGAATTACATACGACTGAAGGGCGTACAAAAGTATAGAATCAAATCCAAAAGTACACAGTATACTAATAGTACGCGGAATAGTAAACAGTAGAATGAATAGTAGTAACTGTTTACATATATTACTTTTTGATTCACGTTACATTTCTTTGCTTTTTATTAAATTAATGTGTATAAAGCAGACGAGTTTAATACAACAATTCCAGATATGAACATATCCAACAGATTGATCAAGTAGGCAAATACTTTATCAATTAAATAAACGAGGTGTAATTTTATACGTTGTTCATAATAAACCGTTTAGTCTTACGTTTTTATGTTTTATGTTTTTTTTTTTAACGTTTCAATTCCTTAATGTTGGTTAATCCCGCCAATGATCAATATCGTTATTGTGGTATTATTCTGGTACTATATTTTAATAGTATTTGTCGTCGTACTATTTATTAGGAATATATGGTTATTATAATGTAATAATATCATATTCATAATAGCCTGCCGCTTCAAGAAAAACGAATTTTATTTTTTTTATTTATTTTACCTTTATTTAACCAGGCAAGTCAGTTAAGAACAAATTCTTATTTTCAATGACAGCCTAGGAACAGTGGGTTAACTGCCTGTTCAGGGGCAGAACGACAGATTTGTACCTTGTCAGCTCGGGGGTTTGAACTTGCAACCTTCCGGTTACTAGTCCAACGCTCTAACCTGCAGTCCCTGGCGAATAAAATAAACTTGTTTTAATTTCTGCAGAGGAGGGATTTGATTTCGATAACCTTGTTACCCTACAGCAATCATGAACAACACTATTTTCACCATTGAGCACAAGGAAAACATTTATCAAATGGCAGTTACAAACTAAGGAAAGTAGAAGAACATTTTATTTCACGCAGAAATATGAAATATGAAATATGAACCACATGCGTAAACTGACATAAACGGTTTATTGCTATAAGGAGCCATGTCAAATATTTACCTGATGAAGTGAGGGCAAAACGGCTCTAAATAATAAATGGAAAATGATCAATTTTACACAAAAGAAGGACAATGTCTTAGGGCTATAGTTTGTGTTGATTTGTCTGTGCTATTTAGTACGTAGAATTTGAAAATCGAAAAAAATATTTAGGCTAAAACCAAAACAGTATCGGCACTTCTCAACAAATTTGGCACAATGATTGCCAGAACGAAAAGTCACATCCCACTCACTGGGTACACACTGGTTGAATCAACGATGTTTCCACGTCATTTTAATGAAATTACGTTGAAACAACGTGGAATAGACATTGAATTGAGGTCTGTGCCCAGTGGTATTTTACATTCATCCATATAGGCTACAGGCTACATAATTTACATATGCATCAAAATATGTTAGTGCTTATTTAGATTTAGGCTCTCCTAAATATATATACATCAACTCAGAACAAAATAAACTTCCCTTTTTCCGTCTTTCAAAGACAATTCGTAAAAATCTAAATAACTTCAAAGATCTTCATTGTAAAGGGTCAAAACACTGTTTTCCATGTTTGTTCAACGAATCATAAACTATTTATTATTTTCAGTGACACCAAGGGACCGTGGATTAACTGCCTTGTTCAGGGGCAGAATAACAGATTTGTACCTTGTCAACTAGGGGATTCGATCTTGCAACCTTCCAGTTACTAGTCCAACGCTCTAACTACTAGGCTACCAGATGCACAAGTTGAAAGGTCGTTAAGACACTAACAGTTTACAGATGGTAGGCAATTAAGGTCACATTTAGGAAAACTTAGGACACTAAAGAGGCCTTTCTACTGACTCTGAAAAACACCAAAAGAAAGATGCCCAGGATCCCTGCTCATCGGCGTGAACGCGCCTTAGGCATGCTGCAAGGAGGCATGAGGACTGCAGATGTGACCAGGGCAATAAATTGCGATGTCCGTAGTTAGACGCCACAGACAGTGCTACAGGGAGACAGGACGGACAGCTGATCGTCCTCACAGTGGCAGAAAACGTGTAACAAAACCTGCACAGGATCTGAACATCACACCCAAGGGACAGGTACGGGATGGCAACAAAAACTTCCCGAGTTACACCAGGAACGTATAATCCCTCCATCAGTGATCAGACTGTCCGCAATAGGCCGAGAGAGGCTTGACTGAGAGTCAGGTTTTGTCTCACCAGGGTGATGGTCGGATTTGCGTTTATCATCGAAGGAATGAGCTTTACACGGAGGCCTGTACTTTGGAGCGGGATCGATTTGGAGGTGGAGGGTCCTTCATGGTCTGGGGCGGTGTGTCACAGCATTATGGGACTTGTTGTCATTGCAGTTAATCTCAACGCAGTATGTTAAAGGGAAGACATCCTCCTCCTCATGTGGTACCCTTCCTGCAGGCTCATCCTGACATGGCCCTCCAGCATGACAATGCCACCAGCCATACTGCTCATTCTACGTGTGATTTCCTACAAGACCGGAATGTCAGTGTTCTGCCATGGCCAGCGAAGAGCCCGAAACTCAATCCCATTGAGCACATCTGGGACCTGTTGGATCGGAGGGTGAGGGCTAGGCTGTTCCTCATAGGAATGTCTGGGAACTTGCAGGTGCCTTTGGTGGAAGAGTGTGGTAACATATCACAGTAAAAACTGGCAAATCTGATGCAGTCCATGAGGAGGAGATGCACTGCAGTACTTTAATGCAGCTGGTGGCCACACCAGATACTGACTGTTACTTTTGATTTTGACCCCCCTTGTTCAGGGACACATTATTCCATTTCTGTTAGTCACGTGTCTGTGGAACTTGTTCAGTTTATGTCTCAGTTGTTGAATCTTGTTATGTTCATACAAATATTTACACATGTTAAGTTCACTTAAAATGAATGCAGTTGACAGTGAGAGGACAATTCTTTTTTTTGCTGAGTTTATATATATATATATATTATATATATATATATCCGGTTAAATAAAAGGGGAAAAAAATATAATTGACTCAGAGCAATTACCTCTCATGTGCACAAGATGTGCATTTATCAAAGCAGTCCTATTAACTCCTAATCAAATGAATGTCATGTGTTGTGCCTCCCTCGTGTTTACAAAGAAAACAAGAAAAAAAATGTCCCTCTTGCTTGACCTCCCATTTTCCATCTCCATCTCTGTTGTCTGAATAATAACAGAGCTGGTTTGGCGCTGACTTTCACTAGGTCGTGCAGACCAGCAGTGGCATCGTCTGTAAAGCAACGGCATTTTGGTTCCTTACCCCGGTAAACCTTCAGGGTTTTTCTTTGCATTCATTTGTTCAGTCTTCTGCAAGTCTCTGGAAAAAAAAATCTAATTCGTTTTATAACCAACCCCAGATGCGGCAGTGTGTGTGAGAGTGTGTGTGTGTGTGTGTGTTTCGCCAGTGCTTGAGAGAAAGGGTTCTTGCTGCAAGGGCTAAAGGAGAACGAAGAAACAAACGGTTTGGATTTTTTCAATTCCATTTTTTGGGGGTGATTTTTTAGAATGAACGCAGATACGTGCGTTTCATACTGTGATATGACATCCATGGATTCATATTATAACACGCCTTCGCCACACGGTAGGGATCAACAACCATCGGATCCCTTCAGAATATTCCAACCGAGTGAAACCAAATACAGCCCAACGTTCCTACCCAAAGGACAACAGGGTTACGAGGAGAAGTCTCGGAGTCCTTTCCAACAGGAGTGCCAGTCACTGGATGACGGCACAGAGGAGGGCAACAACTTCAACAAATACCACCTCTTCATGCAACGACCGACCTGCAAAACACCCCCGGAAGGCGAAAAACTCCACCAGGAAAGCGGAGGACACAACGACGCGCTCATCCCCTGCTATGGTGAGTTCCAAACGGTTCTGGAGCGCCGTTCGCCTGGGGAACAATCAACATCTCAAAGGTTCCTGAAACAAACGCGCTCAAAACTGGTGCCTTGACTAAAATCCAAACATCCTATTCATATTTGTACAGGTTAAAACATCCTATTCATGTATGTAACAGATGCAAACATCCTATTCATATTTGTACAGGTTAAAACATCCTATTCATATTTGTAACAGGTTAAAACATCCTATTCATATTTGTAACAGGTTAAAACATCCTATTCATATATGTAACAGGTTCCACTCAAATAAAAAGTGATTTTTTAAATCTCATTTCGCGAGGCAACGAAAGCAAAATAAACGTTTCGGCGGCGAGGCCATCGTCTGTCAATCGGCACCCAAACAGACAAAAAAAAGCAATGGATAGGTTACTGAACTAACAACCAGGAACCGTGTGGGCAAGGGGCCATAACAACAGTTACAAATGTGCAGATTTTATGAGGCCAGAGTGTAACTGGAGTTAGTTAGAGCGAACCCAGCATTTTATAAAATCCCTTAAATCCTCCATCTACCAGGAAGAAGAAGACGCATGCTATCTGTTAGAAACTACATGACCATATAGATATTTTATGAAACCACGTTGTTGATTGAGCTCAATACAATCATGACAAATAATGCTGAACGATTTCATTCTGGCATAGGCTTGCCTAATTCTGTATGATTTTTTATTTTTGTTGTCTGTGTTGATATTTTGATGACTTGACCTCAACAGCATACCTGCGTAGCCTAATAGTTTACGTTTGAATATCTACACTATACTTTCTTAACACATCAGCAAACATCATACATGAGGCGACCAACTTATCCAACTTATAGCACGCTGTCACTTTTGTTCAACACAAGTAAGGGGAGCTAATTAGACTGTGATTATTTTTTAAGATTTTGAATGAGCTATAAGGGATAGCGTAGAGGATAGGGTAGAGGATAGGGTAGAGGCTCCGACCAGTCTCTGAAATTTGACATTTAAGCAATAAAATAAAAACTATACGGTTCGATGATATATTGCACCACTTCTCACCTAAGGAATAGACTTCAACACACACACACACACACACACACACACACACACACACACACACACACACACACACACACACACACACACACACACACACACACACACACACACACACACACACACACACACACACACAGCTATGTCTTACTATACTTGGGAGGACTTTTTGATTCCCATTCAAACCCAAAACCTGACACTAACTCTTACCCTCATTTGTACTCTAACCTTAACCCCTAAACCAAACCCTAACTCTTAACCCCTAAACCTAAACCTAACCCTAACTCTTAGCCCTAAACCTAACCTCCAAAACCTAACCCTAGTTCTAACCCTAAATCTAACCCCTAAGCCTAAAATATCGTTATTATAAGTGTAGACTGGTAAAATGTTCTCACTTCTCTGAAATGTAGTTTGTTTACTATTCTTGTGAGGACTTCTGGTACTACCAAGTATAGTAAAACGTGTACACGTACACACACACACACACACACACACACACACACACACACACACACACACACACACACACACACACACACACACACACACACACACACACACACACACACACACACACACACACACACACACACACACACACACACACACACACACACACACACACACACACACCCTAACCCTAACCCTAATTTGAAACAATCATACACGCATATGCATGCATTATGGCTTTGGTTAGACACACATTTCTAAATCACGGCCTGCCATCTAAAACCATTGTCTTTATAAGATCTAACGATACAATAGGAACACACGGGCAACCTGACAGGGTATATATAGTAAACTGATGTGGATGTCTTTTGGAAAGGATACCTTTTTGCTCCCTTAAAGTGAGCAAAGAGTTCGTTTTCCCAATATCAAAAACATGACATTTCTCCAGTTCGGTGAATAAGATATTAACGAAACAAACATTTCATAAACCCGCAGAATAGAAATCGTGTTTTATAATGACACAGATTTGAAGTATGATTTTAATAATATCTCGGCACTTGCGTTTAGGTCCTAAAACCATCAGGTCAAAATCCTACAGGCTAATGATTGAAATAAACTACAGTCTAAACTCGTGCTAACTCTTTCGCGCACGGCATTGATTTTTTTTTGTGGGGGCAAAATTAACCAAACTTACATGCTTTGTTTCGTACGCCGCATTCTTATTAAATTCACTGACTGTATGGCACAGCTATAGACAGCTGAAGACGCGCGGCTTGACTTTCACCAAGGCCGCAGGACGCAAAGTAAACCACAACATACTTAATAACGTGACGCTCTTTCGTGTTACACTGTGGTTCCAAGTTCATAGCAATTTAGAAGATTAATTGTAGTAATATCATGACGACTCGACGGTGAACGGAGGATTAGGCATAATGATAATGTAAATTAGCACAACAGCACAGCGTAATGACTTTGGCAAGAGAGGTGAATCATGTTCGAAACGGCAAAGATTTGCGAATGCAATATAGGCCAATCATTTCCTGGATTGATGCACTTCATTGTTAATAAAGTTAAAAAAACACACACACACATATATATATATATAGCAAAACTGAAACTAAAATAATCTAGTTTTGTGTTTAAACAGAGCCCAAAGAAAGGGAATAAAGGTATAATTATGCTCTCACATCGTTTACATATTTGTTCCAGAGAATAACGTGCATTTAAACTATTTCAAAGCGACTGTTATAAAGATGTAATGACACAGTTTGTGTCGCTGATCCAATGCGCGACCTTGGAGTGGCTGTGTCTTTACAAGGCAGGGAGATTTTAAAGGGAAAGAACAGCCCGATCATTAAATCTAGATTAAATGTGACTTTAACAAAGGAAAAGCCTTTAAAACACAAAAACAGAAGCAGAAAAACATCCTAATAATAATGTCATTTTAGCGCCACATTATTATGATCATTATTATCATTATTATTATTATTAGTGGATCTATTTGCACAGGAATTATTTATTTATTGTCTCAAATGTAACTCTATTTTTTATCTTAATAATATTTAAAATAAAAAGTAAATTAAAAACAATAACTGCTGCGCGGACTATAGGCCGTTACCAATGGAACTAGTGCATGATAACAATAATAATTTGGTTTAATTTGCATTTAATTTCCAAACTAAATTCAATAACTTATAAAAGCGTGAATTCCAAATGACAAGCGTCAACATGACTTAGGTACAAAAACTAAAACCGAGGATCAGATTGTATTATAACGAGTTTCTGCCGTAACTGGCAGCACACAACCATGCCAAAATACACCCCATAAAGCGAAAAAGTAAACTGTTTTTCCTGTGACTGCAAACAATGGGAGTCAGGCCTTTTTATACCGAGTGAAATCGTTATCTCACTGTGTATAGTGTGTGTTTTATTTCCTCAAGGTGAGAGCCAAGGTTGAGTACCTCCATCGAACGAAAACATCTGGCAAAGTCCAATGACACAGCGAACCGTTTAAACTACGATCATTAAATACAATACGTTTCCCCGAGGAGAGCTCTGTAATGTTATTCTATAAAATGTTACAGCCAGATAGATAGATAGCTTCGGGGAGGATATAGTGTTGGGAGGTTAGCTAAAGCCTCAGGCATCAACTGGCTTGTGTTATCATGTGTGGGGTTTTGGTAGTCTACTCACCGGGAGGAGATATTGCACAACCTCGTTGTATCGTAACTACATGCGCGTCAACGGTTTATTATTAATGACATGGGAATGGTATGGTGTACTTTTCTAGTGTTGGGGGACAATGGGCATGCCTTTTTTAGTTCATTATGACACGTCTGCTAACACACACACACACACACACACACACACACACACACACACACACACACACACACACACACACACAACATGATTTCTTGGCAGTGAAGGTGCAGTATATCCCCGTTATATTCACACCTACCTTGGAACACAGGCAGACAGCTTCGGCAAAAATAACCCTTTTTTTTCACAGTTGCCATTTAATGTACTGTTCTACTTTCTGATTTAACAAGTCTTTATCACTGTTCATTGGCTTTGCTCTTTTCACACATTTCGGGAATATTTACAACGATTTACCTCTCCTTAGACACTGACCACAACAAATCAACTATATTGCTCGTCTTTACACCAGGCATTATCATCATTTAACGAGGCTCGTTCACCACCACAGAGCGTTTGCGCAAAATGGAACTAACGCTTCGAACACACCGACAGTGTTTTTTACGCAAAATAGTACGCGGCGTCACCTGGATATGTGTGCAACAAAAGTTCCACATTCACCTTCTGCGACCATTTCGTCGAGCCGTCTACACGCGTACAGTTTGACGCATATGTTAGATAAATCCAACAACTGCACCACACCGAACGCACTGCAACTGCCTCATGCAAACACAATGCTGCAAGGCAAACGCAGCGTTTTCATTGAAATGAATGTAATTCTGTTGTACCAAAAATGCAACAACGCTGTCGGTGTGATCGACGAGTAACACTACCAAAGATATGGCCTTAGGCTTTGGTCGTATACACACGCTAAAGGCTAGTGCATCTCAGGCAATGCATGGGACAACAGGACCACGGGACGTTATAGGAGCTATAGATGAAAACCTCTATGGTCTGTACCTTTGGGACTGTGAGCCTCAACCTATATAAACTTGTACCTGACCACAGACAACAATGACTGAGAGCAAGCCACTGGTGGAGCTGATGACGTGCCAACAGAGCAGGAGTCTGAAGGAATGTGGACCAGGCCGTACCCAGCCACACAGCACTGCAGGAGAGTTAGCTACCCCCCATTAATGCAAGCCAGATGTGTATTTGTGTGTCCCAAATGGCACCCTATTCCCTATACAGTGCACTACTTTTGACCAGTGAACCCTAAATAGGGTACTATATAGGGAATAGATGGTTCTATAGGACTCTGGTCTAAAGTAGTGCACTATATATAGGGAATAGGGTTCTATAGGGCTCTGGTCTAAAGTAGGGTACTATATAGGGAATAGGGTGCCATTTGGAATGCTGGCTGTAAATGACTTCTATAGTTATTATTTGAGACTCCACAACACGGTCCCTCCAAAGCCACAGAGTCTGTCAGATGGACCGTGAGATGACAGAGTGGGACTGGTGTACGTAACCCCGTTTCACCAATGCCCCCAAGTAAATAAACCAAACGTCAGAAATGGGTTTCGAGTTTTGGAGCGCCGTTTTGAGTGATTTAGGGAGAACGGTGTGTGAGTGTGTGTGTGTGTGTGTGTGTGTTTGTGTCTTGGGGGGCGTCACGTCGCCACTGGCAGGCATACGTGAATAGGGCGAATGTTTACATTCACATATCGTCTTGCATCATGGGTCTCTGAGGTTGTTGCAGTCCTTTGATGTGGGATAATGTTGTAGTTTTCAGCCATATCTGGAGAAAGGTGAAGAAATATACTCACATGTCATGTCCTCTATTTTGTTTCAGGATTTATTGACATTATGCGTCTTCAGAAGATACTTTCGGTAACAAGCTAGTTAGCTAGTTGTGAACACTGCATCTGAGATCAACTGAGGGCTAAGTGAAACATCTGGATAACAGAGAGCTGATCTCCTCATCATAATGACATGACTCTCGCTCAATGTGATCTGGCAACGGCTGTGGGAAAAGACGACACTACACACTGTTTGACTGTGTGATGCTGATGATAAACCATGCCTTGTGTTCAGGGACTCAATGTCCTGACCAAGAGACCATTTATATGGTAATAAAACACATTATGAAAAAATGACTTGAAGTGGAGGTTTTAGATGTAAGATTTTGACTAATCTTATTGATCTTGTTTTAAATATTATGAGACGGTAGAATTCACCACAGATTCATGTTTTCTTCAATACATACTGCACCACTACGACTTGGAGGACACACCAAAGATGTTGTCATAGAGTGGAGATGTGTTTCTCAGCAGTAAAATAATATAAAATCTCCTGGCTGTGTTGTGATGGCCTCCTGCCAGAGTTGGACAATGTGAATATGTGTTAGAAGAACCAGGAAGTGATATCGCTGATAGCGAACACATTGGATTGATAGTACTGAGAGTAAGTGTCTGCATGGGAATATATTTGTGCCAAAATTATGTCCAATAGAAACAAACTATGGACAGTGTTTATGACAAATGCACATAGTACATAGTCATGGGACCCTCGTCAATTTAATAATGGAACATAATAATGGAACACTGGTCGTTTTAATAATGGAACATGGTCACTTTAACAATAATAATGGAACACTGTCACTTTAATAATGGAACACTGGTCACTTTAATAATGGAATACTGGTCACTTTAATAATGGAACTTTGGTCCCTTTAATAATGGAACACTAGTCACTTTAATAATGGAACACTGGTCACTTTAATAATGGAACACTGGTCCCTTTAATAATGGAACACTGGTCCCTTTAATAATGGAACACTGGTCACTTTAATAATGGAACACTGGTCACTTTAATAATGGAACACTGGTCACTTTAATAATGGAACACTGGTCACTTTAATAATGGAACACTGGTCACTTTAATAATGGAACACTGGTCACTTTAATAATGGAACACTGGTCACTTTAATAATGGAACACTGGTCCCTTTAATAATGGAACACTGGTCACTTTAATAATGGAACACTGGTCCCTTTAATAATGGAACACTGGTCACTTTAATAATGGAACACTGGTCACTTTAATAATGGAACACTGGTCACTTTAATAATGGAACACTGGTCACTTTAATAATGGAACACTGGTCACTTTAATAATGGAACACTGGTCACTTTAATAATGGAACACTGGTCACTTTAATAATGGAACACTGTTCACTTTAATAATGGAACACTGGTCACTTTAATAATGGAACACTGGTCACTTTAATAATGGAACACTGGTCACTTTAATAATGGAACACTGGTCCCTTTAATAATGGAACACTGGTCACTTTAATAATGGAACACTGGTCACTTTAATAATGGAACACTGGTCACTTTAATAATGGAACACTGGTCACTTTAATAATGGAACACTGGTCACTTTAATAATGGAACACTGGTCACTTTAATAATGGAACACTGGTCACTTTAATAATGGAACACTGGTCACTTTAATAATGGAACACTGGTTAATAATGGAACACTGGTCACTTTAATAATGGAACACTGGTCCCTTTAATAATGGAACACTGGTCACTTTAATAATGGAACACTGGTCCCTTTAAGGTTTAGATGCTGTTTTACCCACTTTATTTGTAAATACTGTATTATAGTCAAGGCCAATCCTATTTAACTATTGCTGTACGTATGCTATTCTATAAATGTATTCTTCAGATATACTACATATTCTATCCACATACTGTCCATCATCCCATCATGTCCCATTACATGTACAGAAGAGTGTGCAAGGCTGTCATCAAGACAAAGGGAACACTGGTCACAATAAGAACACTTGAAGATTCTCAAATATAAAATATATTTTTAATTTGTTTAACACTTTTTTACTACATGATATAATAATAATAATATATGCCATTTAATAATTTTATCCAAAGACTTAAAGCTCACTTTACAGTCATGTGTGCCCTAATAATGGAACATTCTACATAACACTGGGTGGTCCCGGTAAATACTGAATAGTCAAGGCCAACCCATTTACATTGCTGTACGTTATTCAAGCGCCATGCTCTATCCAACTGAGCTACAGAAGGACATGATAGGGCTGAAGCGATATGGCCGAAGATTCTCATATCACGATATAGGTCATTTCATATCCCGCAGACGCTAAAAGCGATACAGTCATGTGTGCATACACACATATAGGTATATCAACCCACCACTGGTACTTTCATATGCCCGCTTAACTACATATTACGATATAGGTACTTTCATATCCCGCTTAACGATACATATCACGATATTGCACATGTTCTGTAAATTCTATGAATAAATAGTTTATATAAAATAATCACATGTAAAGGCTTATTTCTTATTACATTTTGAATTATACTCAACAAATACAAGGTCTCTTATTTGATTATTTCTCCTTTTATTTAGAACCTTTGTGCAAATTTTCAATTAAGCATGTAACAAAATACAGTTGAGTCAGAAGTTTACATACACCTTCGCCAAATACATTTAAACTCAGTGTTTCACAATTCTTGACATTTAATCCCAGTAAAAATTCCCTGTTTTAGGTCAGTTAGGATCACAACTTTAATTTAAGAATGGGAAATGTCAGAATAATAGTAGAGACAATGATTTATTTCAGCTTTTATTTTTTTCATCAAGTGGGTCAGAAGTTTACATACACTCAATTAGTATTTGGGGAGGCAGGTTAGCCTAGTGGTTAGAGTGTTGGACCAGTAACTGGAAAGTTGCAAGTTCAAACCCCTGAGCTGACAAGGTACAAATCTGTTGTTCTGCCCCTGAACAGGCAGTTAACCCACTGTTCCTAGGTCATCATTGAAAATAAGAATTTGTTCTTAACTGACTTGCTAGTTAAATAAATAAAAAATGTGGTTACCTTTAAATTGTTTAACTTGGGTCAAACGTTTCAGGTAGGCTTCCACAAGCTTCCCAGGGAAGATGATTTGCAGTTGTTCTGGGATTGATTTGCACTTTTCGCACCAAAGTACGTTCATCTCTAGGAGACAGAAAGCATCACCTTCCTGAGCGGTATGACGGCTGCGTGGTCCCATGGTGTTTATACTTGCATACAATTATTGTTTGTACAGATGAATGTGGTTCCTTCAGGTGTTTGGAAATTGCTCCCAAGGATGATCCAGACATGTGGAGGTCTACAACTGTTTTCTGAGGTCTTGAGGCACTGAGTTTGAAGGTAGGCCTTGAAATACATCCACAGGTACACCTCCAATTGCCTCAAATTATGTCAATTAGCCTATCAGAAGCTTCTAAAGCCATGACATAATATTCTGGAATTTTCCAAGCAGTTTAAAGGCACAGTCAAATTAGTGTATGTAAACTTCTGACCCACTGGAATTGTTATACAGTGAATTATAAGTTAAATAATCTGTCTGTAAACAATTGTTGGAAAAATTACTTGTGTCATGCACAAAGTACATGTCCTAACAGACTTGCCAAAACTATAGTTTGTTAACGAAATTGGTGGAGTGGTTGAAAAACGAGTTTTAATGACTCCAACCTAAGTGTATGTAAACTTCCGACTTCAAATGTAAAAACAAATATGAATTTATGAACATCTAAAAGGTAAATAGAAAACACTTCAACTATAGTTGCAAACAAAATAAATATAGATATAAATATATAATATATATTTTTAGGGGGCTTGCCTGTTTTTTTAATACGTGCCACATATCAGTTTGCATTTGGTACCATTTGCACCAACTCACGAAACCCTTGATTCTCGACGGTGTAAATTGAGGCCATGTCTTTGCAGATGTTAGTTGTAACGGCAGCTGTTCTCTCCTTCCATCTTCATGGTTCTTTGCCATATGCTGTGCCGCGGCCAAAAGCCTCTTGCCACGTCAGAGTCGGGGGTTTGTTTTGAGCACTCGACTGTACTGTTTTGGGGTCTCATCCGTAGACTCTCTCTGTACTGTTTCACATGATTCCTTCGTAGGTGGTACAAGAGGTTAGTGGTGTTTGAGCCTGTTGTCTGGACCGGCCTGTTTCACATGATTCCTTCGTAGGTGGTACAAGAGGTTAGTGGTGTTTGAGCCTGTTGTCGGGACCGGCCGGCGATATTTTGTAGAGGACGGATTTTGGTCCATGTCAGACTTTTCACACCCAAACCACGTCCATGCGACCAAAGTCTTTTAGGTAGGAGCTCCGTGTCTCCGTGCTCCGTGTCTCCGTGCTCCGTGTCTCCGTGCTCCGTGTCTCCGTGCTCCGTGTCTCCGTGCTCCGTGTCTCCGTGCTCCGTGTCTCCGTGCTCCGTGTCACGTTCACTCTCCTCCATGTTTGTTTGTGTTGCATTTTTTTATTTCACACGGCAGGCAAAAGCGACATTCCAAAACGACAAAACATATTGCCGTAAAGAGTGTGATTTGCGACACAACTAAATAAACGATAGAGCATAATATGAAAACGATAGACGCTTTTCTATCGTCACACGATATATATCGTCATATCGCCCAGCCCAACCATATGTGTTATTTCATAGTTTTTATTTTAATTTTATTCTAAAATGTAGAAAATAGTAAAAATAAAGAAAAACCTGGTGTGTCTAAACTTTTGACTGGTACTATAAGTACTCAGACCTTTGCTATGAGACTCAAAAATGAGGTCAGGTGTATCCTGTTTCCATTGATCATCCTAAGAAATGTTTCCACAACTTGATTGGAGTCCACCTGTGGTAAATTCAATTGATTGGACATGATTTGGAAAGTCACACACTTGTCTATATAAGGATCCCACAGTTGACAGTGCATGTCAGAGCAAAAAAAAACAAGCAATGAGGTCAAAGGAATTGTTCGTAGAGCTCCGATACAGGATTTTGTCGAGGTACAGATCTGGGAAGGTCCCCAAGAACGCAGTGGCCTCCATCCTATTCTTATCCATTTTTATTGGAAGAAGTTTGGAACCACCAAGACTCTTCCTAGAGCTGGCCGCCCAGCCAAACTGAGCAATCGGAGGAGAAGGGCCTTGGTCAGGAAGTGACCAAGAACCCGATGGTCACTCTGACAGAGCTCCAGAGTTCTTCTGTGGAGATAGGATAACCTTCCAGAAAGACAACCATCTCTGCAGCACTTCGCC